>NW_026557987.1:1813788-1897080 GCF_026930045.1 Uloborus diversus | reverse complement strand
CCTTCCCGCCCCCCGAAAAAATCAACGTTGGTCCATGTAAATCCAACGTATATTTTTCGATTCGTAACATTTAACGTAACACTACACTACACTATACTCTAGGGCCCCCGTATCTTCCACTTTACTCGGTTTAACCGGTTGAATGGTGTCCTAAAAAGCGCAGTTTTTTTTTTGATCGAGACCAGTAACCGAGCAACTTGCTTTTGCCAACCGTTGCAAACCGAGGTATTGCTTTGGTATGGGAACTTGGTGGATTTTGGGACCATAATCACATTTAACGTGTCCCGCTCACCATTAGCAAACACGGAAGTTCTTCGACCCCCATATAACCCGCACGCAGTATTAAAAAAAAAGGAAAATGCAAAAAAAAACCTACTAACCCAGAATTATTGTTATCATTATTGATTCATAATTTATTTATGCCAAATATGCATCTTGTTTCCAGAAACCAGTTTTTATGTATTTGACCTGAAAATTGTGACGCGTCGCGTTTTTCGATTTGCAACATCGGAAAAAAACAACGGGCCACACGGATAAACTTAGCGGGCCACATAAGGGCCATGGGCCGTCAATTGGCACCACTTGCTGAATCATACCACAACATTCAAATTATAATATTATAATTATTATCATTTTGTGTAACAGTCTTTTTATGCATAGTGGTTTTGAAAACTAAAAAAAATAATAATAATTAAATTAAAAATAATTTAAAAAATCTCGCCGGTCCAGGATTTTCCCACATTTTTAATGAAAAGATGAAGAAGCGCTGTTTTAAAATGCTTCGAAATGAAGCAGTAGTTGACCAACCGTAGAGCTCCAAGATTGCGCATGTTTGCATACTAATGTTGTGAGCTTCTAAACAGGCGTTCTCTTTCAGTTGACGGTGGAACGCGCTGGGAGCTTGAAACTATGGAAGAAACTCAGCTGTACAAAGATCAATTCAAGGTTAGAACTGATGTTTTGGTCTTTCATTTCAAAAGTTATTTAAAGTTGCTCCCTAGTATTTCATAAATATTTATGTGCCGTTATTTAGGGGGATAAGGGGCACTGTTTCCCGCCTTATTGCTTGAAGTATAATTGTATTAACATGTTTGTGGAAGTGGTTTTAATAGTTGTTTAATTTAATTAGCTTTAAATTTTCAACCGTTTCTCTCCTCCCCCCTCCCCACCTGGAAAAATTTGAACTGAGAGTTCTTTGTGCAGGGCTTATTGGAGGGTATGCGGGTTTGTACGGTGTATACCATCTGATTTCTTCCGAAAAATAGCTCATGCCCTCTGACTTTTATCGAGCTAGATATTTTATAGTAGTGGGATGTATTTTCAGGGGAAAAAACCTTTTATCGTTTAGTTAATTTTAAACTAAGTAAGTCATGTAATCTTACTTCTAAAGTTTCAGCGTATACCCTCTTATCTATAACTTTATGAAACAGTTTTTTTTATAATCCGGACTCTATTAAACCGGACTTCGTTTAATCTGAACAGTCATTTGGATTTACATGCTGTATAAATAAAAGGGGAGTTTGCACAATAATGTATCTTTGTAGACCTGTCTTATATTATGTATGTACATATTGTAGGGGAATGTGGGGCAAAGGGAAATAGTTACGATGACGAGCTTTTTCAATATGAACAGATTGATTTTTTTTTGAAAATTACAGTTCATAAAGGAAGAACATTGCGTTTTCACTACTTTTACTGCTACACAGCCTTGGGAAGGTAAACAGCAGTACAATAAACCCTCTTTAATCCGGACCCTATTAAACCGGACTTCGCTTAATCCGGACAGTCATTTGGACTTACATGCTGTATAAATAAAAGGGTAATTAGTGCAATAATGTATTTTTGTAGACCTGTCATATGTATGTACATATTGTAGGGGAATGTGAGGCAAAGGGAAATAGTTGCGGTGATTGAGCTTTTTCAAAATTAACAAATTGAATTTTTTTTTTGAAAATTACAGTACATAAAGAAAGAACATCGAATTTTATAATAAACTTGCATTGAAACATTATTTTTTATTTTTGGCAGTAAAATTGGGCCTTCAAAAAGAAATGGGAAAATTATTTTTTTCATCGGGTAAAGTTAAAAGTGGAGTATTTTTGGAATAGAATATTTTTTATTCAATTGTGAAAAATATTTCTAAAGTTAATGAGCAAAAAAAAATTAATCAATGAAATAATAATGAAACAAACTAATGAATATGTTAATTAATACATAATGAAAAAATGAATGAGTGAGTAAAATAGTGAATGAATAAGATAATGGAATGAATTAATAAGTGAATTATTAAAAAAGAATGTAAAAAAAATTAGTTATTGAATAAATACGTACGTGATTTATTAAATGATTGAATAAGTAAATAATAAGTTATAAATGAACTATTTCACTTCCCCTATCCACTTTGCCCCGCATGCACTTGACTCATTGCGAAAAATATTAAAAATACAAATAAGCTAAACATTAACTAAACAAATGCTGCACCGTCTATTAGAAGGTCCCAATTAATGTTAAAAATGTTGATAAGACGAACTTTATCATTTGATAATATCAAAACGATTTGACTTACAACAAAATATTACAATTCGAGCATCCATTTTTTAAAATTGGTTGTATGTTAATATGGCTTTCATTTTCAGAGGCAGCTTACATTTATTACTGCATAGTTAAAATATGGCTCGGTAAGTGTCGCTAAAAGCGGAGTGACTATTTCACAATTTCACTTTGCCCCACATTTCCCTTCTTTGTTTTTCCATATGCAGTTTTGTGTTTCATTCTCTTGGAATCAAAATAATGTTTACTACGTACGTTGTTCATGTATTTTGTCTCAATGTATGGTGTTTCTTTTTTTTTAAAACGTATCTTTATTAATTAAACGACCTGGATCCCCTATTAGTCCAGATTAATGATGTTTTGACTGAATCTGCAAATTTCTCGTGTTTCATCTATATATATATATATATATATATTTATTGGCAGTTTGGTCTTCTATTTTACTTTTAGTTTATTGCAAAAACTCGCTTTTTTGGTTTCCGCTGAAATGACAGAAAGAATGTCAAAATCGAACATTTTAAAGCGCTCGTATGAGAATCGTGTTTCTTCAACTAATTCTAATCCTTATTCGGAGGTGTCCTGATGAGCGGTCACAGGAGGTCACTGTGACCTCCCAAAAACTTTCCTATTTGGCAAGTTTTGGGACATAACTTCAACTTTGAAATGCCCTATTGTCCCTTTCCATAGGATGTATACTTATGTGCGCATACCAGGGGAGTGTCATAGGGATCAGCCCCCCCCCTCCCATAAACTGTCGACAATAGTATCCGTCCACATTGTATTCAAACACTTCATGAATAAAATGTAAACGATTTCAGCTATCCCTTCAATTAATTTTTTTATAAGAAAGTATTTGAAATATTACTTCTTCTAATTGCTTATGAAATGAATTAGTAACGTTTATGCTCCACTAAGTACCTCTGTCTTGGCCACTTTGTTGCTTTATATTGAAACCCAAGCAATTTCTGAAATTTTTCGTACCTAAAACCGTACCCCCCCCCCTACAATGGTGATCTGCTTCCTCCCCTGGTGTATACCTGTATCTTATCGTTCTGCAACATTTGGAGTTCCATTTGGCAAATTGGAATTTTCGTTGAACGCTTTGTTGCGGAATATGATTGAATTAAATTGAATACAATCAATTGTACGCAGGCAGAAATTCTTTTCCCCTTACTCAGAATTTCACGATACACTATTGGTAGATATAACTTAATGGAATCGAACGAAATCGAGTTGAATGAACTTTTAAGTCCCAGTTCAAAAATAATTCACGGTCTTACCCTGAACACATTTACACATAAGTAGGTTAAAATGTTGTTAAATTCTCTTCCCGCCCCAACAAAAACAGTTAATTGAAATATTCAGCTGTAACTATTCAGTCTTTGCAAAGATAAATGCTATCGTCGGAAAGTAAAGAACAATGACTGCAAATTTTTCATTTTTCTTTTCTTTTTTGTCATCTATTGTACTTGAATTTTATATTACAAGAAAGCTTTATTTTTGTTTCCGCTGAAAATAAAGCTCTATAAAAATAAATAAATAAAAATAAAAGCGTCAAATTCTAAAATTTTCCTCAGTTAGTACGAAATCCAAAACGCGTTTCTTCAAATAGCTCAAAACCTCAATTTCGCAGAAACTGTGCTTTGATTTCCCACGGCAGAGAATATAACTGTTTGAAGTTTAGTTCTTAAAAACTCGGACCTATTTCCCGCGCGCAGATTCTTGAGAAATTTGCACACTATTTCTACATGGGGAGAGATAAAACAAATATTTTGTATGGTTAATAAGTTGTGCTTTTTCCCTCCCTATCTGTAATTTTTAACTGTAACAAAGTCTTAACTCGCAACAAGAGATTTAGGCCGCATTTTCTGGGATAAAATGCACAGGTAGTTAAGCATTTTTATTGTATATTTATGCAACAGAGCCTATTGCTTCAATAGCAATGGCGCAACACCCCGAAATACTACAAAGCCCCCCTCCCCCCAAGAGCGAGTGCTCCCTCATAAAGAAAAATTCCCCCTCTCTCTGTGGTATGCATTTTTCGCTGTTGGTTTTGACTTTGCATGATAAACTGACGTTCAATTCATTGCTGACTATATTTTATATTTTAAATCAGCGTCACAGATTGCTGAAAAAATTCTACTGTTGGGGCTTAGAGGAAGACTTGTTCATCTATAAATAGTTTTAAGTTGATGGCTGGTCGTGTAACTACAAAGAGGTGGCATGGTTTGAGGTTATTCTGACCTCCCAAAAGTTTCCTTATGCGGCAAATCTTGTCTGACGATTAGGCAAAATCATCATCATTCGAAAAAATTTGGAGTTATATTCGGCACGATCATTATTCGGCAAAATTTGGAGTTCCGTTCGGCAAACTGCGAATTTCCGCCCTCCTGAAAATTTAAGTTAGGGGCGCCCTTGTAACTACTAGGTCTATTAAAAAAGTGACTGCATGCTTTTTTCCGGTGCGCGCTAGAACTCCTCGATACCCAACTCAAAACAGAACCTGCGGTCTAGTCTACTAAACAAACCGTAGTTCCATTTCACTGTCAATTTTATTGGTCCAAGGTCATGTCGGAGATTTACATGAACTCTGTGGTCTAATGGAAGCATCACGGCACTAAAAAGAGGTAACCCAACTAGAATAAATGGCAGATAAGAGATTGGAAAAAGAACAAAACGACTAAACGTGAGAGTTACTAAAGTAGAGATAAGAATCCAAAAAGTACTTTTGTGAGACAAAGTAAACAATAAACGCGTAATCAAAGCAACTTCGTTTCGATTTTTTGCGATTTGATTATGTTTTATGTTCAATCAGAGATGATTCAAACTTCCACACTTGGGAAGGAAAACTAATTCAAAAGAAGCAATGACTTGAAAGCAACTAACTTGACGAAAAACGGCCTGCTCACGAACGATAGGCCTGTAATTTAAAATTTTTCCAAGAGGAGCCAAGGATATGCATTCAATGCATATTTTTTTTTCAAAACAACAAAAATCACACCCACAAAATTGTAGCTGCATTAATTTCCTAAACATAGGGAAAGGCAATTGTCGCCTCCTAACGATATTAACCAAATTCTGGATAGAATGTTCCCAATATTGGTAAAACTTAAATCTTAGCCTCCCTTTTAAACGTCAACATTAGTATGAACAATGAAAGAATAGTTCATTTTGTAACAACACGTTTTTATTACCGGATTTGATAAATAATGAAATGTTTTTTGATATTTTTAATTTTATAACTATAAGAAGTATAAGGGGTCTAAGGACCTTCAAAATGTTCGACTTTCTGGAACAAATATATGTTATGCCTAATTTAATTCCGAACAATTTGATACCTTATTTATTACCATACGCAAAAGTTTCAAGTTATCCTAAAAATGCGTAAACTTTCCCCATAGAGATTTGTTTACAGCAGCTGTTTAAGCCTCTTTTTCTCAGGTGCCGGTTTCTCGTTTTGCATGCATGATATTTTAGAAAGTTTCTTATGTATTTCCGTAAAACTTTTCATGCATGTTTGTCTGATTTATTTTTATAATATGAACCTAAATTTCAACTGAAAATGAAAGTTAATATTAAGAGAAATATTTTCACCCAAAATTTTGGAAATTTTTGATGTTAACTTATAAAATTAAAAGAAAATATTTAAAAAAAAAAAGGAATTTTGGTTCTGATCATAAAAGTAAACCAGACAAACATGCATTAAAAGTTTTACGGAAATATATGAGAGACTTTCTGAGATATCACGCACGCAAAACGAGAAACCTGAGAACTGAACCTTGGAAAAAGAGGTTTAAACAGCTGCTGTTACCATAAATCCCTATGGGAAAAGTATACGAATTTTTTCGATAAATTGAAAAGTTTTTTGCGTATAGTAATAAATAATGTATCAAATTGTACAGAATTAAATTAGGCATAACATTTATTTTTTCCAGAAAGTCGAACATTTTGAAGGTTAAGGGTCCTTAGACCCTAAGTCATGAAATTTCGTATAGTTCTATGGTGCTCTATTAGACGTACAAAACTACAACCACGTTGCTCTAACAGTTTTCGAGAAATGAGGTCGTTGAAAGTAGCTTGAAAAAATCTTTTTGGTTCGTTGTGAGGTATGGCAGATGCACCGCTCGTTTCTACCCCGATTTCAGAATTTGGCTGACATCCTGCAGTGCAGTGTGTCAAAATTTGTAAATAACTAGCTTTAATCAGCGATACACAGACTGAAATTTAAATACCGGCATAGTCTAAATTTAAACTTAATTCGGGAATCGGCTGGAAATGAGTTTGACATTTGTTGCACGGTAAGTCTGTAAGTGCATTTTTATTGAATGCGAATGTCGCCAAATGGGCGATAAAAAAATAGTCTCGGAGACGAATTTGAAAAGGTTTGAAATGAACGCGTAATGAAAACAAATCGTGATTGTCGTTGAAATCTGGTTGGGGCTGAATACTTGCATCAAGAAATAGCATTTGGTTTTCACAGCAATTAATTAGTGTTGAAAATCTTCAAATGCAAGGAATCGCGGATTTTTTCCTGCCACAGGAACGCGATGTAAACTAGTAGCGACAATTTAATAGCGAAGAGCAACTTGAAAACGTAAAGGTAAGACTTTTTTCTTAAAATGATGAAGTACACGATTCATGGGGAGGGGGAAGATGTTTTTTCAAAATGACGGGGTTAAATGCAGATTTTGTCTAGAAAGTAGTATTGCTTGAAATAAAATATACAGCTAAAAATTTGATTTTTTAAGCGCACATTGTAAGGAGGGTTAGAAAACAATTTCAAAAGGGAAATTAAGCTTTTTCGAAATGACGGGGTTAAATGCAGATTTTGTTTAGAAAGTAGTATTGCTTGAAATAAAATATACAGTTACAAATGTTGATTTTTTAAACGCACAATATAAGGAGGGTTAGAAACTATTTCAAAAGGGAAATTAAACTAAATAAATAAAATAAACATTCGGCATCCACTTTTCATTTGAATTATGACGTCTTGAAATTCCCTTTTTTTTTTTTCAATCATGAACATTGATAGGACACGATTCGTTGGATTTCTTGTTTCTACAAATGGAATGGAAATGACCAAGCAATGTGCATCCGCGATATTATGACTGGTGATGTTCTAGAATATGAAAACAGGCGTATCCGTAAAAAAAAGAATGGTTATTAGGATGCGGTGATAAAAATAAATATTTTATGGCCGATATCCAGCAGTACACTTGTCATAAATATTATTTTTAGCGTATAACGTTCTGTACTTTTTAATCTTATCAGTCTTAAATGATGGAGATTTTGTATTTTGGACATTTTGTAATTAGATGAAGTTTGGCTGTTTAAATTAATCGGTATTGATGTCTTTCTGAAAAAACTTTATTTTACACTTCCCCCTCCCCACTCGCTCTTTTTCCAAGTAAAATATGCTTCTTAAGTTAAGCCTTGAAATGATGGGAATTCAAAACAGTCAAATGAAAGCAATAAACAATCGTGATTGCTCAAAAAAATGCAATTAAAGCCCTATACCTGCTCACGGCTGGCTGTTTCAGTTGCAATTATATAAATAAATAACTCAAATTATCAGTTTGAGTTTTCTCACTTTAATTTGCTAAATTTTGTGAAATGCACATGGGGGGTGTAGGTTACATACACCTCACATCACCAGTTTTGATCTAGAAATCATTGACAGTTACAAAAGACACCCTCGGGTTTTAGTAGTATAGACTCACTAGAGGGATTCGGAACCGGCTCGCTTCACGCTGCGTTCGTCGCCAGCGGCAGTGAGGGTTTTAATGGTATTTTTAATTCCTATTTCTGGCCCTTCAAGGTTCGGTGGGGTTAGACAGGGAAGAATCACTTTCTCCGGATATCCTGCTCACTACGACACTAGTAGTAAGTAACCTGGTAGACTTTGACAGTCCTGAGAAGATTGGGTTACAGCACGCACAGGTTTTAATAGTGTAGACTAGGGACTCGCCCTCGGCGGCGGGTGACGATTCATGACTTTAATTGTGATTTTACAAATTCATATTTCCTGCCTGTGAAGGCTAAAAGGGGAAAAACAGGACAAAATGGCTTTCCCTAGGTGTCCTGTATCCAACAGGATCAGTGTTCACATGGTAAACATTGACAGTTCGGAGAAGATGGGGTTACAGGCACAGACAGATACACGCAATGATTTACAAATACAGACACGCGGGTCGTAGGTTTAGATACCAGTAAACCTCCTTCATATCCCGTTTCGAAAAATAACACCGCACCTTGCCGATTAGCTTCGCTATCCTCGTAGGTCCCTAGGGTATGTGATATGGCAGGTATATCACATACCCTATATATACATACATATGGTACCTATATATACCCTATACATATGGTAGGTTATGTATAGGGCAGGTCATATGTGAGTACTTTTTTACCAGTTCCTAAGAACTCTTGCAAGTCGCCTTTCAAACGATAACGGGCTACAAAGATCAGCTTCGCGGAACCCATGTGACTTGCAGCCCGCAAATTTTGCGAAACCCGCTAAGAAGCTCAATCAAGGCACCTTTTAAACTAAATAAATAAGAATTCCATGAAAAACACCGCCAGCTCACTCATTCCAGCCGGGACTGCAGTTTCGTGCTTATTAGCACTTATCAGTCCGACATAGGAAGTAACTAAGCTGTAGATGAAAAACCTCTTAAGGAAGCCAAGAGTGCCAGCAAACTGGTAGCTAGTATAGAATTAGTACTGACCAGACGAGGGACGGAAGCAATGGTTCAATTCAGCTCGAAAATTCAAGGCATGGTATTT
Source organism: Uloborus diversus (assembly GCF_026930045.1). Lineage (NCBI taxonomy): Eukaryota > Metazoa > Arthropoda > Arachnida > Araneae > Uloboridae > Uloborus > Uloborus diversus. The sequence goes on along the minus strand of NW_026557987.1, from coordinate 1,887,747 downwards.
TCAGTAAGTTACCGCCCTATAACCAGGGCTAAGACAGAAATACATGAAATACACCGCCAGCTCAATCATTCCAGCTGAGGACTGCAGTTACGTGTTTATTAGCACTCGTCAGTCCGGCATAGGAAGTCACTGAGCTAATTCTATATGGTCAGTGCTAATTCTATATTAGCTACTAGTTTGTTTGGCACTCTTGGCTTCCTTAAAAGGTTTTTCACCTCCAGCTCAGTTACTTCCTATTCCTGGCTGATGAGTGCTAATAAGCACGAAACTGCAGTCCCGGCTGCAATGACTGAGCTGGCGGTTTATTTTATGCGTTTCTGTCTTAGCCCTGGTTATAGGGTGGTAACTTACTGAAAATAAATATTGGTTCATCCGTTTAATAGCTACGGTGCCTCCGACATTTCTGAACATAAACATACATATGCCCTTGCAAACGCTAAAGCTAAAGTTTGTTAGTGCGTCTCATTTTCTCCCCTGTACCAGCACCAAGCTAAGTTGGCGAGGAATTTCGAAGTTTCAACTTTAGATCCTTCTCTTTCTGTTGAATGAATTGAGAAAGTAAATTTTGCCCATGGTGTTTAAAATTACTCTATGAGAGTTACTGGGTATGGAACGTTTGGCTTTAAGATTTATTCTTAGCGAATGAAATAATATTTACATTTACTTTAGCGCAAAATCTTATTTTACCACGGAAACGAGAGGGTAAAAGTGAATCCTAATTTCTTTACTCATGTGGGTGGTTTAATGTGTTCTTTATGTTGCTTAGTACGAATAGTTTAGCTTTACTTGCAAATACTTTAGCTTCAAAAATCACCAAGTATGGATTTTTTGAATAATTTGTTCGTTTTACCACTAAGCGCACCGGTGGGAACCGATCCCGCCACCCCGAATGCCGCACACAAACAAGGACGAGCACCCGTTTTTGGAGGCCCCAAAATAACATTTAGGTGATAGTCTTATTTCTTTGGGTAACTGTTCTTGAATGACTCGTAATCAAAAAATTAAAGGAATAGAATTAAAAACAAATAAATAAATTGCTCCGTCCATGATTTTTGCTTTTCAAATTCTTACCGTTCCTCTGGTAAAAAATGTTTAAACACGCTGGTTTATTTTTCATGCAAAAAAAAAACATTCAAAATCATTTGAAACTTATTGATTGGAACTAGAGATGTACCGAGTACTCGGTAACTACTCGGCCTACTCGGCCAATTTGCCGAGTACTCGGTACTCGGCCAAACTTTGATCAGATACTCGGCCAATACCGAGTAGTTGTAAGAAATGGAAAAAAGTTAAGGCAAATTTTAGAATTAATAAAGGAGTGAAACCACCTAATATACTGCAATCATTTACAATTCAAATTTACAAGTCAAATTTAAAATTTGAGAATGATGAAGTTTGTTATGCTTGAATGGAGTAAATCTTTTCAATGTCCGCCAAGTTAATAAAACTTATTTATTAAAAAGAGCAGTGTAAAAAATATGAAATTTTTATATTATATTTGACTGACTAGAACCAGGGGCGTGAACGGGGGGGGGGGGAGAAAGGACACCTGTTGGCCCAAGCCCGTAGGCGGCCCGATATTTTTTCAACTAGGTATGAAATATAGAGGTAAACAATATGGAGGAATCCCAGAAAAGTCACTTGTGACGGACCCAAAAATTTCTGTGCACACCCCCGACTAGAACTAAAATAGATTGATATAATTTGTTTTAATTCCAACTTGATTAATCATACATATTATTTGTTTGTTTATTTTTAATTTTGTAAGTTACCTTTTTCTAAAATTTTTGACACAAACAAAATATTTTTTTGCATAATTAAATTTCAGCTGGAATTTTGTTTTAAAACCATTATATGGACATAGAGGTCTAACTACTATTCCAATAAGTTCGAAATTCATTACGTGTGTGTCGGTGGTTCTTCTTAAAACATAATTGGAACTCGGCACTCGGTAACTCGGTACTCGGCCGAGTAGTGGAAGGGCGAGTACTCGGTACTCGGCCAAAGTGCTACTCGGTACGTCTCTAATTGGAACCAATTACAGAGTTTCAAACTGGTGCATGCTTGCATTTTAATGCGCCTAGCTTCTAAACAACAGTTTTCTTTCGGTTGACTATTTATCTCGATGCGAGGCTCATGGAGTGGTAGCCTGAGTAGTTTGAAAATTCTGCAGAACGTTGTTTTTAAAGACGATTGAGTGCAACAAAGCCGCGACAGGGAGAAATTTCAAGTAAAAATTTGAGATTGAGTTTTGCATTTTCATGGTCCGTAGTCATCAGCGAACTTGTTTTTAATTTCTAGAAAAGCTAATACAATGCAGGCATTTAGTAGGCAGTTGTTTCTACGAAAACTTTTTCTGTACTTTGCTGTGTTCCTGCGGTGATTCTTAAGATAAAATCCCTTGCCCCTGGAATGCCGTTGTATTATATTTTAACACTAATGCTTTTATTAGCTGAATTACCAGTTGTAATCTTGCGGCCTTTCTATTGAGTGCACATGAATTTAGTTTCCGATCAGATTAGTGATTGGTAATGGGATTGCAAAAATTTAATTGTGTAAGTCAACCAGGTTACCCCCCCCCCCCCCTTGCAGTTTTTGAAAAAGTAATTTGAAAGCGTTTTAGGTATACAGTACATTTATTGCATTTAGTAATGTTTCGGTATTGATGGTATTAAATGCTATATTTATCTATGCTATTTTTTTATGATTATCCACACAAAACTAGAAAATACAGAAAAAAAAAATGATTCTACGAATACTATTTTCACCAAGTGCGCTCAATGGGGGATCACGGGAGGTCACTGTGACTTTCAAAATATTTTCTTTTTCGGCGAAATTTGTAGTTCTCTTCGGCAAGTATATCATCATTCGGCCCAATGTGTAGTTCCATTCGGCTAACTTTGTTCCGTCTGGCAATATTATCATAATTCTGCGAAATTTGAAGATCTATTCGGCAAAATTATCCTGCTTCGGCGAAAGTTGTAGTTTGGCAAATTCATCATTTGGCAAACTGTATTCCATTCGGCAAAAACTATCATTCGGAGTTAAATTCGGCAAATTAACATCAGTCAGCGAAATTTGGTGTTCCATTCTACGAAATTATAAACATTCGGCGAAATTGTCACCATTCGGCGAAATTTGGAGCTCGATTTGGTAAAATTATCATGATTTAGTAAAATTGGGAGCTGAATTCGGCGAAATTTGGAGTTTTATTCGGCAAAACTATTATTATTCGGCAAATTGAGAATTTTTGCCCTCTCAAAATCTTAAGTTCGGAACGCCCCTGTACACACGTATGTGTAGTAACTACATTTCAATTTTTTTTCTTTGTGTAAAGAATATTTCGTGATTTTCTCATTAAGTGCAAACTAGTTACTCTGTCGTAATTAATATCCTGCTTTAAAAACAGTGGTAAACATGGATATTGACACATAACATATTCGTGGTGTTTTTGAAGTAATTTGTGACGCTAACTTCAAACATCGAATCAGATTTCTTCCAGCGCCTACAGTTTTTGTGAAATTATTACGTTTTAACTTTTTTTTTGTGTGTGTTTTCTTTCCTATTACGCACAAATAAAGTCTTTGCATAAATACTCAAAATGTAGAAATAGGTAATCTGGTTCGCATAAACTGAAGGGCTGTTGGAATGAATCTTAATTTTCGTGATATATGTACCTGGATTTAAAATCAAGTGTACACAATCATAATTGAAGTGTGTTCGTAGAAATTTCATTTTTCACTCTTGTATATGCATAAAAGTTTGTTCCAAGGGACTGTTCACAGATGTCCCATTTTTACGACGTTACAAATTGTCATACCTTATCTTACCCCCTTTCCTCCCTTGGTCACGTGTCATACTACATTAAATAAGCATTTTGTCACGGAAAAGTGATTTTATTTCAGCAGAAATGTTGTGTGATGTCATACTTCTCGCTACCCTTTCTCCTCTCCCTTGTCACACTGCCACAATTTTATGAAACCTCTCCTTCTTATAGCGTCGCATCATTTGTGCACGACCCCTTGTTAATCTAAGTAAAATGTGAAGGAAATGTATAAATGAGCGAGAAAACTGTTACGTTTGTGGAGATATAATATTGAATAAGAATGATTAAGTTCAAGTCATTCATGATTAAGTTCAAGCGGGGAGGAGGGGGTTGGTATTAATTCTTCTGAAACTAGTTTAAACACTTATAGTTATCTAACTGAAACATACTGCACTCGGTAACAAATCTATTATATTTGCGGAGATAAAACACCAAACCAACACTGTTTAAGTTCAACATCTTTTATTCTTCGGGGAGGGAGCTTGGTATTTACTCTCCTGAAACTAGTTTAAACAGCCATAGTTACCTAACGGAGACATGTTGTGCTTGGTATCAGTATATTCAGTTAAAATGAAGGAAACAGATAAAGATTTGAAAGTTATATTAGATAAAATCTGGTGCAATAAATATTACGGGAAAATGATTTCTGGTCTGAAAATAGTGACATCATTCCACAAGCGTAATATATTAAATTATACCTTTTCAAAAACTTTTAAAGATATTTGATTTTAGTAGTGAATGATTTTAATTATGAAGACAATTTTTACAAGTTAACGATGCAAGATTTAAAGATGGCATCATTACAGGCTGCATTCACCCCCTTTCCAAATGAACGAAAGCTTGCCGATTGTTGCTGAACATTTAAAAACAATGTTCCTGATGGCAAATGTGAAAAAACAAAGCACAAGTTTTGAGTAATCACTTAGTGAGCTCCATCCCCTGCTCGCTTCTCTTGTCAACCTCCGTTCGCCAAGTGCGGTGAATCGATTCCGCCTGTGGAGGATGACAATTGATGATTTACACATTACCTTTTCACGCGAATTTTTTTATCAAATCGTTCTTGTAACCTCAAAAGATGTATAGATAAGGATTGCTATACCCCCTCCTCCAGCAAAATATTCAAAAGGTTTTTTTTTCCCTTTTGTGCTGCTCTGTCGGTATATTTCCATAGTAATGCCACAAAGTATTCCTTACGATCATCAGTAATTACGTTAACCCTTTGTTTACAAACTAATTGAATAGTTTTTTTTTCCGGAATTTAGTTAAGTATCAATTTTTTTGAATTTAAAAACTATTGATATATGTAATAACTGTTCAACGGAGATAACAACTTTTTAACCTAAGCGTAAATCATTTTCAGTAAGGAAAACTGTACTCCCTATCAGAAAAGTTCAATATGAGGCTAAAAATGTTTCTTCGAAACATTAGAACTTAGAGCTTGATTTTTTTTTTTTTTTTTTTTTGAAATATGCAATTGATTTAAAAAGATAAACACACCTTTAGTCAGCCAGTATTCTCAACTCAGTTTCATCGACATAAATAAATAAAAAAGACAATAATTACTGAAAATAGCATAGCATTCATTAGTGCTCACTTATCTTTCAAGCGAACATAGGGCTAAGCCATGCATCGTGTTTTAACTCCTAACTGGTGAGATGGGCTTTCTTATCCCATTCCCCAGAATATATGGACTTTTACATTTAACTGGATCGTAATGCTTACATATAGGACTTTATATACATTGCAGTACATTATTTCTGTAGCAATTTATAAATAAATAACACAACAACCATTGGGAAATTTCTTAGTTTCGTTGACTAAATTTTGTGAAGTGTACGAGAGAGGGGGGGGGGGGGGGTTATGCACCCTTTTTACCTTATGCTGCAAAATGAAACTTTCACCACCAATTAGGGTTTAGTTACTCATTAATTCGAGGGTAAATGTATATCACTGTGAATGACGTCAGGTGCACTCACCCTATACATTTGTGCAAATTTTACCTGCACGAGAAATAGTAACGGAGTTCCTTTGCTGAAAAGGAACCTTAAGGACCTCTATCATGTATTTAATGTTCTTTTCCAATGAACAACCAAAAGTTTTAGCAAGTGGCAATATGGTGATCAAAACACGAGCCAGTATCCCTGGTTTTAATACAAATTGCCAATCCTAATATGATATTTTTACCCTGTTATGCCCCCTCTCCAACACACGGAAGATAAATTCTGTGTGTGTGGGGGGGGGGGGAGGTTGCGGCAATACAGAGAACGTACTCTTCTCGCGAACGTACTGCTCTTAATACTACTTCAAAAGACTATTGAACCACAATTATTGAAAGGTCTTAGTGCTTTAAATGAAACCAGCGTTAAAGACTTCCTCAACGCAAAGTAATGAGTAAAATGACTGCAATTTAAAAGAAGGCTCTGAGCTTTTCCCATCCTAATCCTGGGCATTTTAATGCACAAAGGTAGAATAAGTCGTTATTACGGAGGCTAGTAAAAACCTGAAAATATCGACTGACGGCTCCTTAATAATTTTACACCGAAGTTCTGGGGAAAAAAAACAAAAGTTTTGCTGATAAGAGGACTTGTAAACTCTTGATTTTAGTGTAAATAAATTTTTCACTAGTATCCCCCCCCCCCGTGCCGAAAACCAATGTTTTTCAGGAAAACCTCAAACACATAGATAAGTACTTTTAGTGTTGAAAAACTCAGTTCTATAATAGACGGGACTTACTTATGAGCAAGTATGATTTTGACGAGGACTTGTTCCTATATACTGAAAACGTAGGAGTTTTCTGAATGAAGGGCTCTAAACTGATAGTAACTAACTAACTTGTAACATTAATGTACTGTTTTGTGAGGCTGATACCAAAAATTTTGATTTCTAAGAAAATTGAGAATCTGCACACACATGCCAAAATAAGGTTATTTAGTCGTATGGGCACGTAAAACGGAGTATCTGCAGAAATAAGTTTTCGAAGTGTTTAAAAAACCTGAAGGAAATGTTGGAAATAGGCGGTTTTTTCGCATTTTTTTTAGCAAAAACCAAATAAGCGAGCTTGTACACTAAACTAAACGCACTAAAAAAAAGAAAAAATGTAAACAAAAAAAAAAGTTCGCACTTACTGCCCTGTACCTGCCCACGGTGAAGTAGTGCTTGCCGTTCTATTAAAAACTCCTTTGTTAACAGTCGACGTGAAATATTGAAACGAAACTGAAAAATGTGTTTCATCTAAAGGAAAACTTATTTTTTAGGTATGTACACATGATGGTGAAGAGAGGAACGCATCATCCCATTTCATATCAATTACATTCAGTTGTAGGATCACGGTCGCGCATTTCATTGTTTAGAAAATATGAGGCAGTTTCAGTTTGTTTAAGAAAAAAAAACAGGAGGGGGTGGGGAACTGGTAAGTGATATAGTAGACTAGATTCTTTTAGTACTTGAATTGCAGTCAGAGCCCGATCATTCTGATATTGGACATGGGGCAAATTTCTATTTCAGGGCATCCCTAGGGCCCGACTAAGATTTTTGAAGACACTGGTCACGAATTCCATCCTCCCCCCATTCCCGCTTATTCTATATAATGAAGCTATAAAGTATTTCGATACTTGCATATTAACACAACCATGCTAAATCTGGTGCTACCTCATATCACAATATGGTACATACATTAAAAAGTAGAAGAGATATAGTATACGATATATAAGATGTGGTTAAACTTTGCCCATTCCAATACACCCTAAATATCAAATTATCTGTGCTATAACTTTTAATAGAGAAAAAAGACTAAACTTGGAGTGGTTTTCTGATTTTCAAAGAGATAAAATATTTAAAGGGATTTTTTATCAATAAATACATTTTTCCTTGTTTCGACATTTGCAAGAATATGAATGATGTCATTACTCTACATTCAGAGCGAAATCATTATTTATTTTTAATTAGCATGATAAATTAAGGGGATCTTGGCCCCCCCCCCCCCCGAATCTAAGAACAGGGGCCTGTGCTCTGCATGCCCCTGCGGTGATCAGGCTCTGCTTGCAGTTTTAACTCTGTTTGGGGGTAATTACGGTGTTTGTGTATTGGATTCATCCAAGCTTCTAAGAGGAGTTTTTCCTCTCATTGCATTTTTTCCTTTTTGCTTAAAATCATAGGAGAATGCGCGCAATGTTAAGTTTTGAGTTATTTCCCTTTCAGAAATGCTACGATTACTTTCGAGAATGCTTCACTCGTATATAAAGTTCGTTATAAAGGAGGTTTTTTTTCTTGTTACTTAAATCACACAAACTTCTTGTCAATTTGACGAAAAGCTTGCTTGGAGTATTTTTACGAAGCCATACGACGAAATATGTCGTCAGTGTGATTTTTTCTTAGACTGGTTTTGCGTCTGTATAAAGAACATCGTATAGGACTGAACAATCTGAAATAATTCAATCAGATTGGTTTACATTTTATGTGTTCGAAATAAAAGCAAGGGGAACGCTATTATTAGACTCTGAGAAAAATTTGTGAGGTGGGGGGGTTGTTTCTAGCAAAAAGCGCCAAGGTATCAGGATTCTCTTCAAGAGATTTGTGCAAAAAAGAAAGGGGGGGGGGTATGATTGGTTCTAGGAAAGTTTCTATGTGCTTGCTGTAAGCGAAAAATTTCGAAGTATAAGCAGAGATACTTCTTAGCACGTTTTTTTTACTTCCTTTTACAAAAAAGGAAGTATTGTATTCGCGAAAAAATTTTCACTCAAAAATCGCCCTTAATTTCCATTTTGCTCACCCCCAAATGAATGTTGAGTTTTTTTTTCGATTCGACCACATGCGGAAAAGTGCCTAAGAATGTATAGACACGCGAAATATCCATTTTGACCATCACCGAGGTAATTACAACGACTTTTCTCGTGACGTCTGTATGTATGTGCGTATGTGTGTATGTGCGTATGTATCTCGCATAACTCAAAAATGGTATGTCCTAGAAAGTTGAAATTTGGTACATAGACTCGTAGTGGGGTCTAGTTGTGCACCTCCCCTTTTGGTTGCTTTCGGATGTTCCTAAGGGGGTCTTTTGCACCTTTTTGGGGGGAAATCATTGTTAATTTCGATGTAAACTCAAGTGGCGTTATAATTTGTCGGACACTTGGCGATATATCGCCAGTCTTTTGGTCGCCAAGTTTTGTCGCCAACTTGGCGACAAATTTGGCGGAGTTTGTCGCCAAGTTTTGTCGCCAACTTGGCGACAAATTTGGCGGAGTTTTTTTTTTTTTTTTTGGTTTCAATTTGGCCATTGTTGGTGATATTAAGAGAATAAATATTGAATCACATTAAAATAGCGAATAATGGGGAAATGACATTAAATTGGAGTAAAAGGAAGTCATGTGATGCACACATCAGCTCGTTTTTTTTTTAACTAATTTGATTTGAGGTCAAGTGTCGTTGTATTTTAACTTTTGATGAGACTTAAGCTGATGTTGTACGTGCTGCTTGACTCTTACTTTATGGTTCGTACATAGATAGGTGTTTGTCCTAATTTTTAAATTTTTCCTAGCAACTATGAATTGCTCATTATCCTAACTTAACCAAAGTTGATGCTTCTCTGATTTTACAGATTGCCATGACGACGAGAATACGCAAACTACTTACTTTAATATTCATTGTTAGTGGTACCCGCACGGCTTTGCCCGTAATAGAAAAATTAAAGTCTTTTGATTCGCCTGTATATTTAAAAATGATGTATGGTGAATTTTCTCGTCAATTGGCTTGTACCCATGCTACGGGTTCACGTTATAATTTCGTATCTCGCCAATTGGCTTGTGCCCATGTAACAGTTCCCTCTTATGATAATTTCGTAATTGACTCGTCAATCTTATATTGTTCTTAAAACTGGAATAGAAAAAGAACCACATCGAATTATCAAAAAATCGCTTCGAGGTGCACACCCCCAGGCTACAAACTAACTTTGTGCCAGTTTTCATGAAAATCGGACGAACGATCTAGGTGCTATGCGCGTCACAGAGATTCAGACATCTTCCGGACAGAGACTTTCAAGCTTTATTATTAGTAAAAAGAGGAAAAATTTTAGTTCTCATGATTAAAAATCTTTTTCATATTTTTCAAGGTTTAGTTTAAGAATTCATTTTAAAAAAGGAGGAAGGATGTAAAATAAAGTTTTTAAAAGAGAAAACATAAATATAGATGAACTTAAACAGCAAAACTTCATCTAAATGCAAAATTTCCAGCCGACACACTCCCATCATTTCAGATTGATAAAAATAAAAATCACGTATAACGTTAATAATCAGCGTATAACGTCATACGCTGTAAATCTTTATAAGTGGACTTCGGTCATACAATTTGTGTCTATATATCCACATTCTAATCACATTTTTTTTTATGGATGTGCCCAGAATCACCTTTTCCACAAAATCATCAGTCATAATATGAAGGGTGCACATTTCTTTGCCATTTCTATTCAATTTCATTTGTAGAAACAAACCCGTCCTATCGCAATTCATGACTGCAAAAATTATAATTTGAATGTAAAACGACAAAGCTCAAATAAATTCTTGATGCTGGATGTTCATTTATTTTATCCCATTTTTTTTTTTTTTTTAATGAAACGATTGCTTTTGTGAAGGAAAAGTTAACGATCTAAGTGATGCAGCCATGTCGCAAACACGGTTTTAAAATTAAAAGAACTCTTTTTCAGTGTTGAAAAAGTTCAAACTAAATAAAACTCCGCAGTATTTAGCGATTTAATGGCCTTCATTTTGCGAGAAACAAATTTCATTGCTTAAAGATATATCTGGAAAAATGTTCCTTCGTTACCCCTCTGAATCTAAGACAGGATCCAAGCGAATAGCTTTGCTAGAATAAAAAGGAAACATAAACGTCAAATTGGCACAAATTGCAGATTACTGTAGACACGTGTTTTGGAATTACAAGGAACCCCTTTTTCAATGCAGAATAAGTGTAGACATCAGACTTTCTTTTGTCGGAATCTGGGTTAGGGGCCATTCATTAATGACGTAAGGATGATTTTGGCAATTTTGACCCCCCTCCCCCATTTAAGGTTACGTAGGATTTTTCAAGCCCCTCCCTCTATTCTTACGCAAGATTCCACTTCGTTTTTCAAAATAATAAAATAACGAATCTTACATGACTGGAATAGTAATTAAATTCACTATAAAAATTAAAATGTAGGAATCCAGACTGAATGTTTTTTTCCATATTTTTTTGTATACGATGCAATACTAAATAAAAGTAAAACATGCCACAAAATAGTGCAATTTTATTATATTTTGCACTATTCGTTCTTTGTAAAACAAATTAAAACAGTTCATCGTAATACGTTTTTCACCTTCCAGACGCAAATGAAAAATGATCTCGGCCAACCACTTGAACGCGCGTTTTATAATATAAAATATCGACTTCGAAAATGTTACGTAAGAATGGTTTTGATACCCCCTCCCCCCAAATTAAGGGCATGTAGAGATTTTTCTAACCCCCCTCCCCTCGGGACCCTTACGCAATTAATGAATGGTCTCTTAGGTCATATTGGACTGTAAATTGAACGGCTTAAGAGTTTGAAGGAAATATTCGCGTCTTTACAGTAACTATGGTGCGAGATCACGTAGGTCATCGCAAGAGTTTGTTAGGCTAATGGTCCGTTAGCGTTGCTAGCCAGTATCGCCTCGTACATTCACGCCAGAGGTGGCTATACAGGGCACTAAAACTTCCGTTTATTTGGGACTAGCTGCGTCGCCCGGCTTTACACGGTCTACCTCGAAAACAAAAGTTATGTCAAGTGACGCATGTTCAACAATCGGGCTTGAATTAGAGAAGGAAAATCGAAGTAATAATTCTTATAGAAAGAAAACGGCGAATTAAAAATTATCGAATAGATTGAACGCAACCCTCTATAAATACAGCTAAAAGCCTTAAAAAAAAGAGAGAAGATAAATCGCCAAATAATAATCAAAATGAGAAATTTTTACCTCAAAACAAAAACAATTTTGTTTAGTCAGAAAAAATCCGAGGAAAAAAAAGTGGCAACCTTCTGAACGCTAATTTAAAATGAGATCGCGGAAACGAATTTTCCGATACGAAAATAGAGTTCCATTAGACTTAAAAGTGCCTTTAAATTTTTTCCGATGATTTTATAGCGCTTTTTTTTTTTTAATTCGAAGGAAGTAAATGAACTTCATGAGTATTTTTCGCGGATTTTCGAATGGCGCTAAATTTGAACTGGTCGGATAATTATTTCGGGTGGAAAGAGCAATTTAATGCCATTTTTGGACCTTAAAATTCGAACGGTTCGTTACTTTTTTGGTCGTAGCGGTTTTTTCGACAAACCGCTACGTTTCTTCTCGGGTGCCCAAGTACCTCCCTGCCAAATTTGGTCCAGATCCGACGTAAACTATGGATTTGTGTAGGGTTCATACACACATATATACACAGATTCTTTGTTTTATTTAATATAAATTTTTCTAAAAATAAATGATTAATCTTGCTTTTGATACAAGCTGATCAAACTGCAATCACTTTTTTATAATATTGCTGTCCTCCACGGCCGACGCCAAGGGGGGTGTGGAGGGGTGCTACACCCCTCCAGTTTTTCAGAAGTGGGGTCGCCAATTTCCTCTTATTGATGCTACAAACAAAGGAAAACTCGTCGTTTTTTTCTTTAAATTAAAATAGTAAATTTAAATAAACAATTGAAATAATAGTTACAAAAAGTATTTTTTCTGTAAAATTGGAATGGAAAATGTAATTTTAAAATACAATTTAGGAAGATCCACGATTCTCTTTTATTAAGATTATCGAAGTAAGGGACACAGAAATTTTTGCTTCAAACATTTTTTAATGCAAAAAAAAAAAAAAAATGTATTCAGTGCACTATTCACTAGGCCGCATAGTGGTTATGTCTGTCTAATCGGAAACAATGGGCCCGGTATTAAAGTATTGTGCATGAAGAAAATTAGCATAATGGGAGGGTGAACCGGCGACAAAATGTGCACGCCTTGTCTCTCGGCAGTCCTTGTTATAAAATACGATGCTTCATGGTTCTTCAGTTAAAAAATAATAATAAAAAATAGATAAATAAATAAATAGGATGGCTTCATAGGGGCCGCTGAAACATTCCCATATCATTCCCATATATAATTTTTTTGAAAAATATTGTCTTGAAAATAGTTTCTAAGTGGAGAAAAATGCATGGGTCGCCGAAATATATTTGAAACAGAGAGAGGGGAAAAACAGTTTAAAGCTTAAAGAGATTCAAAGTATTGTGATGAATACTCACACCAGAAGTTCTAAATGTTTGGACGTTAAAATCGTATTTAAATCAAAGCTTGATCAAGAGATACAGGAGACAGATTTAAAATAAAATGAAGTGGAATAAATAAGACCCAAGGTATCACAGAAAGCAACCACAGCCGGTCAAAATGTTAAAAGTTCTTTTTCTGGGGCCGCAGACGCTTGTATTTCATGAAAACAAATATATTGGGCTGGAAATTGAGAATTTTGCTATGGAAAATCCAAGCAAATAATCGTGTTTCGCAAAAGAAAATTGGAAGAAAGTATTACAACATGTTTATCAATAATTAAAATTTAAAAGGAAGATAGGGACGTAGCCAAACTGAGGGTAGAGTGGAGAACTCCAAATCCTTTTTTTTTTACGTCCCTAAAGCTGACCTAGAAGTGAGTTTTTAAAACTTCGGATTTGAAAAAAAATCAGAGAAAACATTCTCAAACCCCATCCCCCCCAATACTTAGGACTGCACCTTCGAAAAACCATGAGAGTGCTCCCAACGTAACATCCAAAAAACGCCCTCTAAAGTAATCATTCATCATCATTCACGGTAGAATAAATTTCGTCTTTAGACTTTGATTTTATAAAACTCCGTGAGGTCTCCCGAACCTGTCCTCCTCCTAATATTACCGAAGATCCTAAAAATTTCATTGTTAAGGCTTCAATTCAGGAATTTTTTCGCGGGAGATTTCCCGAATTCCCTACCCCTCTAACAGTATTGAATATCGCCTACAATTGAGCCAATTGAATTTCAGTTTCGAAAATTTACCAGAGGAGACTCCGAATCTCTCCACCCATTAACATTACCAAAAGTCTCTTAAAACTGAGTTTTCTACACATCGAAATTTTTTCGAGAGAATGCCCCCCCCCCCCTCTCTCGCCAACATCATCGTAAAACGTCTTAAATCTCGCTTTTAGTGCTTCAATCACGAAACATTTCTGTGCACGAGCCTCTTCAGAACTCTCCCCCCCCCCCTTCATTGAAGGTTGGCTTAAATTACGTTTTCGGAGTTTTAGTTTCAAGAAACTGGCGTTTCACTCAATTTTAACAAAAAAGCTTACAACCGCGTTTTTAATGTTTCGATTTCATAAAATATCGGGGGGATGGCCCCCTCATCTCTCTTCTCCTCAATATCACTACAGATCGTCTAAAACTGCATTCAAATTTCAATTTTTTCCCAGGCGAGAGCCCACGGACCCCCCTTTACCTATTATAATCGGAAATACTTCACAATTGTGAGCTTGGAGTTTGAAGTTTTAAAACTTATCGAGGGATGACCCCGAGTCTCCGTTAACATAACCACAGATCATCTACAACCGTGTTTTTCAAATAACGATCTTGAATATTTCCCGGGGGAGAGCCCCCGGACCCCCTATCAATATGTAATCAAATGTAACGTAAGACTGTTTTGGGAATTTAAATTTGGAGGGGGAAGGGGTGGATTATCGGTAGAGGCTATCGGACATCCTCTCCCTTTCCTCCCCAACTTAAATTATAGTCTAAAACTGCGTTTTTTCTGTCTTCCATTTCGAAAAAATACCAGGAGGAAGCCCTCCGACACTCGTATTTCTGACTGAATATTTTCGTTCGGATTAAATTTACATTACTAGTACTAAGGTCTAGTAATATGGCTAACCTTGCTAAACCAGTGAGAAGCTAAATCATCTCTCTCTGCATATTGGAACATGCGTTTGGAACAATTAAGAGGCCGCCGCCAAATGCGCACCCTCCCCCCCCCCAGGTTTTTGACCTAGCGACGGCCCTGTGTCCTACACAAGTAAAATCCCGATTCATTCTGACAACTCCTTCTTGGTGCAAGGATTTATTTACTTTTTTTTTGCAAATTGCAGTTGCAAGTACGATTTACTATACTTTCACATTTTTTTTTTATTGTCAACAACATAAGGGAATAAAAAGAATTTTTTATTTGCAATTGGTCTTTCAAATGAAAAGAAATTACAAATTGTCCTTTCCAGACAAGAAAAATTGAGTCGTAAGTCTTGTAATGAATTTTTAGTTACAATTAGTTTTAACGGGAGTTTGTTTTTCTAGGTGATACCAACGAAAAGAGTTTGGAACTGACTACCAGACTGACTTCAGATTTTAAGTCACCAAGTGTGTTCCGTGAAGAATCAACACTTCTGCTCAAGGTAAATCATTGTTTTCAAATATTTTGATAGATCCTGGTGAAAACACTTTTTTGATTTTCCTGTAACAGATTTTCTCAAGTTACATTATGTTTAACTTTATTTCTTGCTTAACATCATGTCTTCCCAAGAGTTCTTTAATTTTATAACGAGATGTCTCGAATCGGTCTTTAGCGTCCCAGATACACGCGGCTAAAGGACAGTCTTTTAGTTTTGTTATCTATTACTTTCATGAGTAAGATTTTTCTTTTACTTTCATGAGTAAGATTTTTCTTTTACTTTCATGAGTAAGATTTATCTATTACTTTCATGAGTAAGATTTATCTATTACTTTATTATCTTTTCCAGGGGTTCCCAAACTTTCCCGATTCGCAACACCCTTTGAAAAATTTGACTAGGGTGTAGCGAGAAAATTATACATATCTGAATTGCATTGATACACTTCACGGCATCCTTCGCGTCTTCACCCGGTTTGGGAAGTTTTGATATACTGTTAAAAATGTGGGCTTCACATTTCAACCTGTTAGGGTTAACGTTTTAGCGCAAGCGGCACCCCCTCTTGGGTACCAGTTGGCTATTTATAACATCCTTATAGAACCCTTGAATGTGCCATTGGTTTCCTACGGCATTTATAAGGGTGCTATTTGGCTCCCTATGATAACCTTCCCTACGGTGCCAAATAGCGCCATTCATAGGTGCCTCTGGTGCTAAAATGCTTAACCCTAAATGGTGCCGTATGCTACCTGCAATTTTAACGGTGCGTGTTCAGTTGAAACTTTAGAGTCTTGATGAAAAACAGGAAATAATTTTCTAGAAAACTCGAACATCCCGTAGTTATACCAATATAGTTTCATAAGTCTCGAGACAAAGTGGGAAGGAGTTTAAAGCATTCAGAAGTGATAAAAGGTAGAAATAGTGGAAGCCTCTGTTCTTGAAACCAGGATCCCTAGTCATGCAATTGCATTTAAAAAAAAGAATCGTAAGCCAATTTCTTTCGCTAGTTTCAAGCAAAGCGTGTCTTCCGTTCATCGTAGTTGAACCACATGACTTTTCGGATCTTTGCCTAAGTTTTTCCAAACCGAAGTATTGGACTTGCTTCCTTCACTTATTTATTCCTGCTCGAAGATTAAACCCCACATCTGGTTGCGGTTTTAGAGCAGGAATTTGTTCTTGGAGGGAGCAGTCCAATTTTTGGTTTAATAAAAGCTAAGGCAAAGACGCAAAGTCACGTGATTCATGTACGACGAATGGGCGACACATTTTGTGCAAGACTAATGAAAGAAACCTGATTTCATCCAATACTTCTCAATGGTGGCGCCCTGCCACTAACATCACAGAAGAATTACAAATTGACAATGCTAAACTTTTCTTTCGCGAGCTATTTTTCATTACGTTAAGATAGTTTCTCTTTGAACTGCTTTCTGGGAAACCAAAAGTTTCGGAATCATACTTTCTTTCATTACAGCCAAAGGTATATGCAAGTATTTCATACGAGTGTTAGATTTCTAGGGGATAAGGGGCAGTACATTTTAAATTTTGAGCATTTGCGCAGCCATGGAAATGAATGTGCAATTCAGATTACTTATCAGTTTAGAATTGACTATTGAAACTTTTTAATACCTGTGTTAGTTATTATTTAAAACTTTCTGCCACTAGTTTCACCTTTTTAAACTTGGATAATTTACTTGAAATATTTTACTTTTGAATAGAAATGTTTCGTTTTGTACAAAATAACTGCTTCCTATTACTCAAAAAAACATGGAAATGTTAAATGTGTTATTTTAAGTTAGTATTTCAATTATGTAAGCCAATAGCCGAATTTATTATTATTAATGCACGAATCCTTTTTTTAATTTCTGGAATTAAAACCTTTATATAATTAGTGATAGAACCGAATTTACTTTTGTATTTTTAAAATTATAAACTTTTGCATACATAGTAAATGAACTTAAGGTTTCTTTTTAATTAATGAGTAATAAGGATGGTTACAATTTCAAAGATTTTCATTCTAAACCAGGGTTTGAAAAAAATACTTTTTCTAAAAATTATTTATTTACCTTTTTTTTAAATTTAAATCGGTATTTTTAATTTAAATCTGATTTTTTTTTATTTAAATAGAAAAATCGGACAGAAACACCTCAATATTTAACTTGAAACTAATAAAATTTCTAGTGCTAAGAGATAGTAGTAGTCGCATTGTTAATTGAATTTTATTTTAGCTTATTTTTCCTTCAAAGTCTAAACATTATTATTGTTACTCAGAAATGCTATTATTCGTAAATATGCCTTACATTTTATGTTAACTAATAGCAGCAAAAATTTGTGAAATGCTATAGTGAAATTTAATGCAATTTTATTGTAGTTTGGAACTTAGTAACTTAAAGTAAGACAAAACAACGTTAGAAGAAGCATAAATTTGTAAATTTGTGCTTCTTCTAACGTTGTTTTGTCTTACTTTACTGTTCAGCACAAAGGTATTTATTTATCTAACTTAGTAACTTGTTTAAATTGATATAAAATGTGTAAAAAGCAATTTCTGTGCTTTTAATTAAAAAAAAGAAATAGTCTAAAGATAAGATTAGGAAATCTCTGTCGGCCTCTCGCATCAAAAGCCAATTTCTAACATTATATTGTGTGAGTAATTTTCTAATGAGTTACCAATTTTCTTTGTGACACCAAAGTTACATTCGTATTTAATAAATAAGTAAAACATTTGACTCATTAGTAACGAAAATGTCACATTAAAATTCAGAAACTTACCAATTTAGTGATTTAAATTACAAAAGCAGCAACAAAAAAAAACAGAAGTTTGTAGCTTTGCAACAATATTTTTCCCAATTTAGAACAAACGAAACAAAATGATGGAAAGATCTGTCATATTAAAGCATATGAAGCGGTTGCATTCAACAAATGCTAGCATTAGCTTACTTTTACACAATTTTTCACTTAAGCAAAAGTCCATCAATCAATCGCTGTTAACTCTTTAATAAGAGTCAGTAGAAATATAAATGGATTTTTTTTTACAACGAAAGTCTTAAGAAAAGTAAGTTTTTCCCACTCAAAATTTTGAAAACTTTGGATTTTTAAGTTTTCGCGAAAAATAATGCAAATTTATAAATTTATAAAATATTTGCATTAAGGTATTTTTTTCTTCTTAAAATACTTTTTTATGTACGCAATTCTGCATGAAAACACTATCTTAAAACTTACGTCATCAAAGTCAGTTTAGTTTCTCTAGACTTTAAAACATATTTCGCTGCTTTTCACGCTAAAAATAAAAATATATACACCGTTATGGTATCAAATGAAAATGCTTAGAGTTGAGCTTTAAAAAGTTCGTGTTTCAAAAATGAACTTTTTAACATGTAGCCATAAAATCCTGGAATTGTTCAGCTATTTAGTGTTCTTATTAGTATCTTGTATCACTGAGGCTGGAAAATCTCGGAAACTGAAATTTTGTAGCAGTTAAGACGTTTCTGCTCTTTTGAGCTATGCATAAAAACAATTAACTTTAAATTAAAAATCTGAAATATTTTTAATGAGTTAGTTTGTTGAAACATAATTAGTTAGAAAACCACTAAGCAAAACATGTTATATTAAATGAAAGTCAGGATTTTTAAAAAATGCAAGTCGGCAAATTTTTATTACATAATTAAATGTGCGATAATTATGTACAAGGCTTGTTCATTTCACCTACAGTTAGTTAAGCATTGAATAACATTCAATTCATCATACACTTTAAAACTTTGCTCTTAAAAAACAACTCTCCCTTTTTTTCTTAGAATTTGGTTGTTTTTATATATTTTTGTAAATTACATGGTTAATTTGAGGACATTAAAAGTATGAAACTAGTAGAAGTTGAAAAAAATATTATTCAAATGATTAAGTGTTTTTATAAATCAGCAACTTATATTTAAAATTTTTTGTTTAATTTTAATTTACATACAATTTTAAGTAAAATATACGTTACTAGGGAGTTATTTTTTTATTTAAATAGATTTATTGAAAAAAAATTATAAAATATATACTGCCGCATATTGACATGACACATGACTACACTCAATTATTTCCAAAACAGATTTTCTCTTACACTTATTAAAATGACTCATTGTTGCATCGTACTCAGCCGTATAAATACACGGCAAATTTTGTTGCATTATGAATTTAACTAAATATTGATATATTTACATAAGTATACGATGCTATTTGCATACTTGACATTTTGTCGCATGAAATCCTTGCATATGTCTTTGACTCTTACTGTCTGGCTGCGAGAATTGTTGCGAGGTATGCTTCAGCAGTTGGAAAAGGAGCTCTACTTGCGGCCAAAATCGATTCTCGTGCCCGTCAAAGCTGTTTTGCAGCAACGGGATACTGAGTTACTCCTTGGGCAAGTGACACGTGGTGCTTGCGGGAGAGATACTGCGGGTTACAAGATGGGGTTCCGAGGGACAGACGTGGAACCCTCGAACCGCCATTCGAGGGGCGTTGGTCGGGTTGGAGGATGGCAAGAGAAAATGAGTAGCAGGAGTGTTGTCCCGCGGGGGAGCGTCTCGAGAGGATATCTTTTACATAATGATATCTTTTCATCTTATCTGATAGAAACTTGAAATGGATCATTCATAAACTATATGATGCTGAAAAGGGGAGGCTTCAGAAGCCTGAGCAACGGGGCCATATTCACGGACTGACTCGAACCTCCGTCAGATGTGTGAACCACCGAATGAAGCCTTTTGGTTGAAAGTCTTTAATCGGTTGGTTGGGTGTCTGACGGTGTTTTGACTCGGCTGGATGAATAATAGTAGGGGAGTCCAAAGTGTTTTTCGGGATTTACTCGAGCGCGTCAGATAAAAGTCAAGGATATACCTTACATTCTATCAAATACCAACACCAAATGTTAGCCTATTTTGTTGGTCGATTCTTCTAGGGCAGCACGACAGATTAGTAAAAACAAATGATCATCAGATTTATTGAAGCACATGAGATTAAAATAAGGTGAAATCATTACTAGCTAAAAAGCGAACATTTAGAAAATCTGACGATTTGAGCGTAAGGTAACAAAAGGTACGAAAGGAATGAACATTTGCAAAAAGGAAAAAAAAAAAAAAAACGTTGTCTAGACATTCCCGAGCACGTGGATTTTTTTTAAAGAAAAAAAATAGAAGAATTGCGAAAAAAAGATGATCTGCCAATGTCTGCATGCCGAAGTTACAAAAATAGTTCAGAGCGTCTTACAAATAATCGTCATCTTTTAGGCTACAATGACTGGAACACCAAGCTGAACCTTCTGTAAACAAAATCTGACACGGTCGAGTATTTAAAAGAGACGTTTTTTTTTTTTCTATTTTCGAAAATTCGCGACGAGCTTGCGTCATTTCCAAAAGTCAGTTCTTTGAATGGTGGCATATTTAAGGTTCAACTAACATCCCCTCTGAATATCTGACACGCTGGGGAAAAAAGCTTTTGCTATTTTATACCTCACCAGATAGCACCCCCCCTCCAATTCGAAAGATTAACATACGTTCTGTTCACAGGCAAGTTAGAGCATCAAAACTGGCAAAATCTAAGATCTGACATGCTCGAGTATATCGTACTTTTTTTTAACATTTATGAATATCAGTAGACACTTGCCTCACCACTAAAGGGCAACATTATATACCATTTTCTCCTTATAATCTAAACTAAAAAATCTAATGCACCCTGACGACTATAGAGTAAATCAACATTTAGCATCATGGGCTCCCATACTATAACGCTGTTTGGCTAAGAAAACAGGTTTAAGCGAACTGGTTGACGGGTTAATTAAAGTGGTAAGGGGCTTATTGTAGGAATCAAACTTAGTGTAAGCAGGAAATGCTGATTTGTTACATATGAAGTTATGAAAATAGGGTGTAGGAAAAGGGTTCTCACCCTCTTCTATATTTATCGCAAAGCATTTTTAAACAGAAGGAGCGTTACTAGCGAATTGAAATATAATACAATGCTCCTTTAACTGAATTGTCTTCAATTCGGTAGATATTTTTGAAGAACCGAACATATAAGATATAGTATTAAAAATACAGCCATGTAGTCGTAGTTAGTGGATACGACTGAATGTATGTGACACTAACTATACTGCTTTCACGGAAAAGATAGGTAGAAGTAAAAAAACAGGTTTCCAGAAGGTTTACCATAGGTGTCAATTTCGGGGATTTTTTTTTAGAAAAAAAAAAAAAAAACAAAAGTTCCATCCTCCATAAGCTTGACAATAGTTTGCTTTTCCCGAGTCAAACACATAATTGACATTGCCAAATGGCGCATTTCTTTGAGCACATTTTTTTTTATATTTTGCGTGAACTCAGTCTACTGCATCATATAGTTTATGAATGATCCCAAAGACTTGGATAATTTCCATCATGACCTCCCACAATGTCAGTGATACTGCAATCAAGTTTGGGTTCCAGTCCAAAAAGAGTTGAAGCATTTCTTTTTCTTCAACAGGAAGTGAGCTCGCATTAAGACAGTTGTGAATTTTACGATTTTCATTTCAACGCGAAGATTCAGCAGGTAGTATTGCATAACTCGATGTGGAGATTTGTACTGCTCACAATTAAGGATTAATGAATTTGCTATTCTATTGTTCGGTTGAATATCTTTTTATGCAGGGTGATTTTAAAAAAATCTCAGGGTTTCATACAGCTACCGATTTGGGAACATTGAACTTACAGCAGTTTGGTGGAGCTTGAATGAAAGAGCTAGTAATAAGTTGTAATTGGTTACCACTAGATGTCTCTGTGTGGCATAGTATCTGCCCCACTTATTTACTATTCAATTTGCGAAAATTGAGATCAAGGGAAAGGTGATTTAGCACTTTGATTCCCACCACCCAGTCACCAGACCTAACACCATATGATTTTATCCTTTGAGCATATTTAAAGGACACTGTGTTTATGCCGCTCTTACCTGCCTATCTCGATGAACTGCAGCAACCCTTTCTGTGGCTGCATAGGCTACAAGGTGTAGGGCTGGTGTTTGATTACGCAGGTATGATATCAGCTAGACCAGGGTTAACATGTTTGGCTGACATTAGCCATTTTGGCTATTTTTGATCATGCCTGGCAAGAAAAAAAATTCAAAAGCATTAGCCAAACTGATCTATATTTCGCTTACTACTTTTCATAAATAAGATTAATGCTAAGAAGTGTAAATTCAGCGATCAGAAGATTTAAATAATATTAAAGAAATAATTTAAACAGTAGATTTAGAAAAATATTAAAGAATCGTTAAATCTTACATATAAAACAACTGAAATATCTCACAAGTAATTTAGCATGACGATCAATGTATCCGTAGACAAGAGACCGGTTCTCCTGCAAGTTGGCTATTTTTGGTTAATTTCACGGAACTGTTTGGCTATTTTTCTAAATTTTTATCTGGCGACCTAGGTTTAGACGTCAGCAGAAGGCTACGTCGATCAAATTGAGAAGAATTTAAGTAGGTTAAAAAAAATTAATTTATTACTATTTTTACTCTTAGAAATATGTATAGGTTCAAAATACCTCTAATCACTCTGTATTATAAAAAGTTGAATTAAGGTGACCTGCATTTGTAACTTATCACCCTACTGCGCTATATTTTTTTTTTCAAAACATAATTTTTTAAAATTCTCTTACTCAAAAATAAAGTAAATCGTCTAAGAAAAGCAATACACATGTGTTTTTCGGAGTGAGCAACTACCGGTATTGCTCTAGACCGAGCGTAAGTTAAATCAAAACAGCTTGATAAAAATGATGGGGAAAACTTTGAAGCTGTTCGTTTTTTAGGTTATTTCATTTTTTTAAGTTAAATTTGGTGAGCTAAGTTCCTTAAATGCTTAATATTAAGGAATTTTGGTTCTTATATGAACTAGCAACTGTACAATTCCCACTTAACATCGAAAGGCACCTCTCCTTTAGTTTTTTCTACTGCATCATCCCAGAGTAACATTTTGTGCTGCGTCTTTTATTCGGTTTTGAGAATGCTGTTTTCGGAAGTAGAAATAACATTTTCATTTAAATAATTAAGAGTGATTTAAAAAATATATTGAACTTTTTTGGCGTCAAATGTTGGTCTAAAATAGTTTAAACAATTATGTTATTATTTCAAGTGAAACATTACTAGACAGTATGTTAAAGGCATTACATTTTATTTTATGAAATTTAAAAGAATAAAAGTGGCAAAACAATGTATTTATTTTTGAACCCTCTAACTCTTTTCGCGTGCTCATTCCAACATTCGCAGTTACATTATGTCCGTATGATATAATCTCATGATTCAGTTATCGAACTAAAGACAGTTGCCTACTAATAGCTTTAATTTTGATCATTGTAACAGATCTTATGTTGTGCATTCAAAGCATTGACATTTGTCCAATAATGTAACAGTTTACTTTCGTTAACTCAGGCGGTCAGGTTTTTTATTCGAATACATAACTTACAGAAAAATGACACAGAGCATAATTAAAAATCTTCTGCACCTTGTTTTCATAATACTTTATTTAATTTAAAAGTACAATTTTCATAATTATTTCAATTTGTATGAAGACTCGAACCGTGTTTAACCACTCTTCACGGGGTCACTGGTTCGGCAAGTAGCAACTATTGTAGATCGATTTTATGATTTATGTCAGTTTTATGCAGGTTAGTTTATTGCATTCATTTGCATGCAGTTTTTTTAGATTATTTTTCTTTGGTGAGATTAGTTTATTAATATGCGTGCATTGAGTTGATAGTGGGACAAACATGTGCTAAGGCATGAGTGTTGAAAACGTTTTCGAATTTGGATCACATTTCGCCGAAATTCTATACAAATCCATGGAAAATACTGTCAAGCTCGTCAATGATATTATTTTAAAGTTTCACGGAGTTTAAAGTTTCACAAATACTTTAAAGTTTCACGGTAATTAGCAATCATCAGTCTCTACTACAGTCGATCCTCGTTTATCGCGGTTAATTCGTTCCAGGCTTTACCGCGATAACTGAATTTCCGCGAAGTAGGATTCTGTATTTATAAACCGAACATTTTCCTAACTAGAGCGCATAAAGTTACTTAGGACAATTTAAATAGGTTTTTAACATAGTTTGAGCCCTCTAGACATGAAACAGCACCCTTAGCCACCATTACATTCGCATTACTTAATATATTACACAAAATGTGAGAAAATGAGATATATTAGACGTAATAGATATCACACAGTTATATTATTGGGAAATAAAACTACACACATGCAGTTCTTACACACTACTATTAATCTATGAAAATAGCTCAACTTGTTCGATGAAGATTAAATTTCCAGTTAGTGACCATGTGTGCCCCCCTTCTTCTACATTTATCCTCATTAAAGGTATTGCACGTACAACTTAAAAAACTAGTACACTGTTGAACACCATTTACAGATTTATTTATTCTCTAGTGATTTATACTTTCCAGTTATAGTGTTCAACGGTTAAAATGAAATGGTGATTTGCTACACTTTCTTCGGCAATTTTATACCTCCACTCCCTCAACCAGTACAACTACAGCCCCTCAGAAGTGCTTACCTTACATACTTTGTTATTTTTTTTGTAGGAAAAATTTTATACAAATGCATAAAAAAAGCCAAATATATTACTATATTTGGAAAAAAAAACCCGAAAAAACCGCGATGTAGTGAAGCCGCGAAAGTCGAAGTAGCGAGGGACGACTGTACTCATAAACGAGCTGCAGGTATATTTCATCTCATTATAAACCGAGTTAACCCTTATACCAGGGGTCCTCTGCCTTTTAAACCCTGCGCTCCCGTTGAACACTGACGTGTCGCCACGCCTCCCCCTGCTACTTGTGGTTGACGCATGTACTACAGCACGCCCCCATGCGTGATTAATACAATAGAAATCTGGTGATGATGGGTATAGTTTAAACTAATTAAAAAGAAAAAAAGTCAGATAATTTCAGGCCCAAAACTTAAGCTGCACAAAATTTTATTACGAGAGCATATGAAATTCAAGAAACAAAGATACAAATGGAAACATTTTGAGCAAATCCAGGCTCAGTTGAGGTTGGCATGCGCCCCATCAGTTACTCTGACTACATTAATGAGACAGCAAACACTATTATTTAAAATTCCACTTAGTGGACACAAGTTTGAACAAATCATTGTTTGCCAATTGCAGCAGACACTTGTTTCGGCGTACAGGGAACGCCTTTCTCAATGCAAAAAGTAATGAGCTTATGGATGAAATGTCTTTTCATCCATAAGCTCATTACTTTTTGCATTTAAAAAGGCGTTCCCTGTAACGCCGAAACACGTGTCTGCTGTAATTGTCAAATTTGTGCTTTTTTAACGTTGTTTTTCTTTTGTTCAGCACAAAGGTATTTCTTTATCTTAAATCATTGTTTATTTTATTTTTTGTTTTGTCTTTTATACCCTCTCCCCCCCCCCGGACAACAATCCTTGATGTTACTGAAAATGTTCTACATTTTTATGTGTCAAAAGAACGGCCATACTAATACTTAACAGTTACTAGAAATATTTTAAATCCATACAAGGTATGAAATTACCGTTGACACTTTTTTCTAATTGGGTTAAGCTTAACATGCTTGTTGCAAAACTTTTGCACATATACCGACATATGCAAAAACATCCCATGCAACAGAAACACAAATTTATTTATTTTAAAAAACACTCTTGTCTTGTCCCATCCAAATTTTAGCAGCATAACTAAATTAAAGGTTTGAAATGAATTGCAAAAAAAAAAACCCTGATGCATAGTTAAAAGGGGAAAAAAAATTATGTGAATGAATGGAAAAACACTTGATCTTTCGTAAGTCCGATTACTAAGAGAGTCCTGAAATGAGTTTCAATTACATATTCTTCGTAGTTTGCATGAAATTGACTCGAGAAAAAAAAGATTCAAAAACGACAAATCTCATGATGGGATCGAACCAACGATCTTCGCTTTTGCAGCACTGTGCTGAAACCAACTGAACTAAACGGCTTCACTCGTGGCTGCTATATCTTAAAACAATACTTAATAGAAAATTAATAAATCGATTTTTTCAAAAACCACCACAATGTAAATTATCTGTTTATTTTTCGTTGAAAGCGGGGAGAAAATCTTTTAAATGATGTCTTACATATTCAGTTTGAGTTATTGAGGAAGTTAAGGCGCTGTTACACACACAAAAAAAAAAAAAAAAAATAATAAATAAATAAATAAAAAATAAATAAACCTTTGAGAAATAATATTTATGATTTTAATCTCGTCTCTCTTGCCAGGTAAAGTTTTTAGGTTTCATTTTGCTTAAATTATGAACGTTCGCTTTAGATAGATGTCTAAATACTCTCTATGGTTTAACTGCTTGATAATTTTGTCTGATGTATTAAAACAAGTTTACCGCCGATTGTCTTGTGGACTGCAGGTATTCAAAAATATCAGACTAATTTATAATCAGACTATTTATAATTATATTAACTTATGTTTATATGCCTTAAATTAAATTCACGAGAGCACTGATGTGTACAATATCCCACATTTAAACTGAAGCTTTTAAGATGTGTGCTTCAGAAGAAGAGATGATTTCGCCCACATCGTGCGCATGTCACTAAGGTGTCTTATACAGAAACGGTCGAGAGGGGTTAATTACCGACCCTAAGCCAGAGCTAAAGCAAAACAACGTGCAATTACTGACAGCCCGTTTATCCCATCCAGAGACGGCAGTTTCGTCCTTGTTATGGACTCATTAGTCTGGATTAGGGAATAACAGAGTTGGAGGATGACATATGTCAGCAACTTGGTTATTGCCTATACCAAACTAATGAATTCATAACAAGGACAAAACTGCAATCTCTGTATGGGGTGACCGGACAGTCGGTATATGCTAAGTATTTGAATGTCCATATTCATAACTGACTCGGAACTTTGCGGTCACTATCTGCGCTACTAAATTTTCATACATAACGAGAACAATGATCGCTTTTGGTAAATTTTATCTTTTAATTTTAAATTAGAAAAAAAAATTTTAGGCCACAATTTCAAGTATAGTTCCCCAGAGATTATGGATGATTGCTTTTCCCTTTTTTGATGGTTTATATTACGGAAGTTAAGTAGCACAACTTTTAGAAGGAGCCATTAGCAACACGAATAAAAACATAAACCCCTTGTTTAAAGAAAAGTTGTGTATGGGGCATTAGCGGTGTGTATGCAATTTTTTTTTTTTTTAATTCTCATTTTTTCTAAACTTCATCTTAGGAACATTGCAGGTGATATCTTTTTTTTTCTCCTCGTCACAAAGTAGGTTTCAGTTTAAAAATTCCATAGTGTCGTATGGCCTTTTTTCTCTTTTTTTTTTTTTTTTTGCTGCATTTTTTCTGAAAACGGTTGTTACACGTTAAAGCTTCATATGTAACGTATAAACTTTTACTAAACTGCTTTGTTTGTATCAAGTAAAGAAAGCATTTTAATCACGATGCATTTTTTACCCCAACTTAATGTTCTTTTTATCACTCCTGAATCTATTTAAAGTGGTATTTTTAGTGACGTCTGTACGGAAGAAACCGCGTAAATACATTCGAAATACCCGTTTTGAATATCCCGGAGTACACATTCACGAGTTATATCGTGACGTCAATACAAACGTATGTGTATAACTCTCGGAACTCAAAAACAGTTTGTCGCAGAAGGTTTTAATTCCTTATAGGACCTGAATGCTGTACATTGTCTATGGTGGGGACAGTCACTGCATTAAGACGCTGCCAGGTTAGGTTGGCCTCACCTGGAGTGTTCACCTCCGTTTTCGGTTGCAATTAGTAGTTTGTT
Organism: Uloborus diversus; assembly: GCF_026930045.1. Lineage (NCBI taxonomy): Eukaryota > Metazoa > Arthropoda > Arachnida > Araneae > Uloboridae > Uloborus > Uloborus diversus. Next base: position 1,859,660 of record NW_026557987.1, on the reverse strand, counting down.
CTAAGTGGATTCTTAACTCGGTTTTTGCAAAACATTAAATTTAGTCTGAAGTTGCGATTTTGCTCGAAATATTGCATCCGATGTATCACGCAATCCATCGTTACTAGTCAAGTAACTATCTTGCGCTACTTGGTAAGTTTCGTCGTCAAAAAAATCCGGCCCAGTATACCTTTTTTTTTAAAAATCTTTATTGCATTTTATTAAACTTTCGGAATCACGTAATTTTTTGGAAATATTTGGGTAAAAATAAGTTTAGGTTTTGAAACGTATATGCTATTTTACAAACGTTTATAAAAAATCATGTGATCCCATATCACTATTTTTTCATAAAGAATAGCTTGCTAGTTGCCAATGAAAGGTTTTTTCTGTTCATTAAAATTGTTCATGTTTCAAGGTAGTTTATTAGCGAGAATATGCCTGGAAAGTCATTTATCGAAAATGGACATTGAAACACAATTAAAATGATTTGTATGTGTTGTTACTTAGCTATATATAAATGAAGATTAGCATTCACTTTGTTAATTCTCCTAACTTATCAAAATTGTGATCGATTTTTTATATAACTTTTACATACATGTTTTGATTGGAAAATTGTACATTGAAAACGAACAGAAATATTGCAGCAGTAAAGAACTCAATAATTACTTCTTTTTAAAGATCTCTTTGATTTCTTTCTTTAGATGTTTTCTAACTTGATTTTTTCAGAAAGTTGAATGAAATCCAAAATTTAGTTTATATGATATTAACAAAATGAAGTTTTTTGATGTTAATGATTATGCTTAGCAGGTATCAGTAAAACTTTCCATGCTTTGAATGAAACAGGGGGCAAAAATGGGGAGATGAAACAAGTAATTGAAGGGTTTGCAGCAACAAAGATTTAATTCCATTTTGTGATTGTTGGGAAATCTCCTGGAGTTACTCCATGTTGCTTCAAGCGAATGAAGCAGCTAGCTCATTCTAGCAAATAACTTGAGAGCTATCAACCGGAGATAACTCCTTGTTCAACCAAACGACCAGAAATGGAGTTAACTCTTTGTTGCTGCAAACTTTTTAATTAATGATTCAGAAAATGTATATATTTTTTCTAAACTGTATTTTTTTGAATTCTATGTATTCAGTTTTTCAGCAGCTATTGTTCTAGTTATTAAAACTTTGCTATTGATGTGGGAAGTGCTACTGAGCTTAAAACGTTACAAGCCTAAATCTTTCAAGTGACGTAATTACTTAAAAGGCACATCTTCCTTTTTTTTTTTTTTTTTTGAAATTTTCTATTGCGGGTTTTGCCTCTATTAAAAAAAAATGCGAGAAAAAAAAATCGGTGCTCTGATGGGAACTCGTTTTATATTCCGAATTGTTAGGAATGTTCTTGCGTTTTTCAAGAGAACCTTTTAAACATTGTTCAAAGAGGATTAAAAAGAACCTCTTTTAACAATGGTTAGGTTTTCCTAACTCTTTTATTTACCAGTCATTCTTAAAACTACATTTTAATGCCTTAGAGTTGCCCAAAGGAGCGCCCTTTTAATTTTAGGATAGCCAATAGTTTCGGATTTATAGTTTTAAAATAGCCGCGCGTATATTTCTGATGTATACTGTGTTCAGTGCATAGCTTGCTGTTTTGCATATGTTTAAATAATGAATACCATATAATGTAAAGAGTATTGTTTTGTGACCAAACAAACACCAGATATTTTAAATTAAATCAGTTTAAGGTTTATTTAAGTAACTACAGACTTGTGCGCCAAACTGTCGACTATCTGGAGAGAAGAGGCCAGTTGCATCTGGTCAGGGATCTCCAGACGACAAAAGAAAAAAAAAAGGCGCACGTGGTCTGACATTTTACGCATGGTGCAATCTTTAATGAAGCATATTTGATGCATGCACTTTCGCTTGCCAACTTTGTCTATGGTTTATTAGAGAGTAAAGTTAAAGAAATGAAAAAAAAAAATTGCAAATTACACTACGTTCTGACTGGAACTTGCTTTGTATTCCAAATTGTTATCAATGATCTAGCTGTTCTCGAATAAAGGCATAAATGATTGCTTAAAGAGGACGGGAAAAAAACATGTTAACAATGTTTAAAAAAGAAAAAAAACCTCTTATTAATTCTTGAAGCTACATTTTTGTCTCATAGCTTCCTTAAAGAACACCTATTAAATTACTTTTAGCGCAGTCTATCTATGGTTAAAATAATTAGTTTTGGAAATGTGTCATAAATATCTCTGATATATACTATGTGCAATATACTACTTTATGCTGTTCCTTTCGTTTTATTTTTGTTATCTGTATAATTTGAAAGTGTATAATTATGTAGAGTATTAATTTGCGCTTTAACTAAATACCGTGCATTTCAACGAGTTATATAAGTTTTACTTATCAAAATATTCGATGACTTGTGTGTTAATGTCGACCATCAGGGGGGAAGAGATCAGTTGCATCTGGTCAGGGAACCCCTGACGACTTAAAAATACACAAGTACAGATTTCCTGTGTACATTTTCACCTGTGATGTATAAACTGTCAACCAATTACTCGTATTAAATGTATTGCCAGCAATGAAGTAATAGTAATTAATAAACAATTACAAATGCAGATTGCTTTTGATTTTAAATGAATTAAATGTCATTTGTTATTTTAAAAAACTCGTTTTCAATTCGCTTCTTTCTTTAGACGAGGTTTTTCAAAATTCCTCAACATTCAAAATTTCTAGTGATCAAATGTTCACATCTCTACAATAGACAGGGCTGTTGGAATTGGATTGCTTACAATTCATTTTCAAAGAGCTTTATTGCTCCTTTCTTTAAATTTCTTTCCATTAAATGTGCAAGCGATTTTTTTAATAAGTTCAGAGCTGTCTGACAGAGAAAGAAATTTTTAATTTAAAATTTATACTGTTATATTGAGACTTGAATGATTATCTACATCTATAAAGAAGAAAAGGAATATTACTTTACTTATTTGGATACTTTCAAATTTGCATACAGTTAACCTTTAAACAATGGAGTTAAATAGTATATAATAAACAGTAATTCAAATCATGAACAATATCATGACACATATTTTATTGAAAGATAAATATTTAATAAGAAGAAAAAAATATAAATAAAATATTTTATGAAAGACAGCGGCTATTCCAAAATTCAACTTTTCAAAATTTTAAAAATGTCCCGGTTTTAAAAACCCGGTTTCGCAGCTGAAAACGGAAATATTTTGCACTTTTAATGGTGCCGTGCCATTTCACCGACACGAAATCCCCCCCCCCCCTTTTTACCTTTTTGATCCAACATTTGAGATTTATTAAGAGGGGGGGGGGAGAAATTTTGAAGTCGGCGAACGGGATGTGAACCGTTTTTATTCAGCTTTTTTTTAATGATCTTAAATGTATATTTTTATGCACGGAATGCTGTCTGAAGGAAAGTTTCTTCTAAGAAATAACTTAGCGAAAAAGGTCTTTACAGTTCGGATGTATTTTTTACATACGAATGTGTCCCATTAAATAAAAAAAATAGTTTTTATATTACTTAAGAAACAGACTTAAAAAGAATTTTTTAAAAGCTTATAACGCCGCACCTAATGCTTGATTTTAAAGTATTGAAATGAAATCCTTTAACAAAGAAGTATGGCTTCTTTCGCTACACTTAAAGATAACGTGTAAAACAAAGTTGTCAACTCGAGAAAGTTTTAGTCTCAGATGTGTAGAAAAGAAGTATTTCTCATATTGTTAAAAACTATGAAATTACTGAAGCTATAAAAATATCTAAAATAAGAAAATAAGTCTTTAAAGCTGACCAAAACAAACTTGACCAAACAAACACCTTATATTTTTAAAATTAGATCAGTTTAAGGTCTATTTAAGTAACTACAGACTTGTGCGCTAAATTGTCGACTATCTGGAGAGAAGAGGCCAGTTGCATCTGGTCAGGGACCTCCAGACGACAAAAAAAAAAAAAAAAAGGCGCACGAGGTCTGATTTCTTTTGTAAAGTGTCATCTTTACTGAAGTATGTTTGATGTTACACTTTCACTTACCAACTTTGTGTATGTTTCATTTAAAAGCAAAATTAAAGAAATTACAAATGGCACGGTGTTCTGGCTGGAACTTGTTTTGTATTCCAAATTGTTAGGGATGATCTAGCTGTTCTGGAGTCAAGGCATAAATGATTGCTTAAAGAGAACGGGAAAAAACATGTTAACAATGTTGAAAAAAATAAGAAAAACTCTTATCAATAATTCTCAAAGCTATATTTTTATCTCATATAGCTTCCTTAAAGAACACCATTTAAATTACTTTTAGAGCAACCTAACTATGGCTAAAATAATCAGTTTTAGAAATGTGTCATAAATACTTCTGATATGTACTATGTGCAAAACTTTACGCTGTTCCTTTCATTTTATTTTTATTATCTGTATAAACTGAAAGTGTATACTTATGTGGAGCATTATTTTGGACTTTAAGTTAATAATCATATCAATGAGTTATATATGTTTAACACTTATCAAAACATTCACTGACTTGTGTGTTAATGTCGACTATCTGGAGAGAAGAGGCCAGTTCCATCTGGTCAGGGACTTCCAGACGACTTAAAAATACACAAGTACAGATTTCTTTCATTGCACTTAAAGATAACGTGTAGAACAAAGTTGTCAACTCGAAAAAGTTTTAGTTTCAGATGTGTAGAAAAAGTGTTTCTCATATTGTTAAAAACTATAAAACTACTGAAGCTATAAAAAAAATCTAAGAAAATGAGTTTTTAAAGCAAATTAAAAAATAGGATTAAAAACTTGAAAGAATATTAATGGAATAAATTTGGAAATAAAGCAATATAGCTTTTCACAAAATGTGTAGTACTAAATTGTAATAAAGCTGTGATGTATGTAATCTTATCTTGTCAATGGCACTCTTGTCATGGAAGATCTTCTAAGTTGAGAACAGGGAAGGTAAATATTTTCTGGGAACATTTAAACTTTTATAAGTAGAAAGCTGAGTAACAACGTTTCAAAGAAATTTTTTAAAAGGAACAAATACTGGAAACTTGCATGTAACCAAGTGCTTTAAAAACATTGAATGGGAAGAAAACAATGAGATTTTAAAGAAACTCTTTTAAGTAAAAAAATATTATTTCTAAGATAGAAAGGAGAAAAGTTGAAGCAAAAAAAAAAAAAAAAAGCTGCTTGTGAGCTGGACTGCGCAAGGTCAACTGCGCATGCTGTAAATACACAGAGCTGCTTCAGTGAAGTTACTTCATGAAACACGGATGCACTATACAGTCATTGAAATCGTTATTTCGCAAGTATGATTAATGCAGCAGGTTTTGTTTTATAAAAACTTGCAATTTTATTGCCAAATCATTGTCTTAGGCAACCATTAGATCATGTACATTGTACTCATTTCAGAACTATCAATGATGGCTGAGCAAAATAACTGGATCTAAGAACACGACTAGTTCTTTTTGATCTGTAAAGCAAACATGTTTAGATTGAAATATTTCACTACATGGATTGACTAGCAACACGAGCAGGACTGTCTTGCAAGTTGCTCCTTTAAACTGAATATTAATGCAACTACTGACTGATGCAGAGTCTAAGACAAACCGAACCGAAAAAAAATACCCAATTTACCTCCAAAAAAAAAGAAGAAAAACAGGGAAGGAAATTGCTACAGCTAAAGACTTCATGTTAACATGAGTGACTCTCTTGAAATCGCTGTTCTTTTACCATCTGGAGATGGAAAGTTTTTCTCTATGTGGATTGAATCGGAGCAGGAAGTTTCCTAGAAGTTGCTTCATCAAACTGGCTAGAAATGCAGCTACTCTCTGACTCCCAGCCTAAGACAAAGTGAACCCAAAAATAATTATAAATTTACCTGCAAAAAAAAAAAAAAACTCTGTTGGAGCTTAAGATTTTGTATTTACATCAGCGACTCTCGCGAAACCATTAAATTCCTGCACCATCTCTGACCATCTCCTAAACAAGCATCCTGTCATGAAGTCTCATTCTGAAGCATTCATAATCTGTGCTAAATTATCAGTAATAAAAAGAGTTAAAACAATAGATTTCATTCTATGTAGAAACTAACAATAGTATTCTTTTAATAAGGACTCAAAGCATTACTTTGTCCGAGGATCAGCTGTGGCCATGGTGCACATAACGGTCACTTACCTCCAACATGTTCAATGTTGCAGTACTTAAGCTAAATGCTACTCAGGACTTTTGATATGTTGTTCATGGATTTGTTTTCATAATTTTGTTGATTGCTTAAAATAAATTTCTGGTTGTATTGCACTTGTCCTGAAATTTTGCTGTTAGTGCAATGCAACCAGCAAATATTTAATCATGCTTATAATTGCACTTATATTGAGTCTGTACCATTATGTATTTCTTAATATTGATCAATTATTACTGCAAAACAGCAATGCACAATCTTTAACAGTTAAAATTTTTTTCTTCAATTTTTTTCTTCAATTTTTTTCTTCATTTTATTCTATATCTTTTTAAAAAAGTTATTTTGATATAATGTCGAAAAAAAATTTGTTATAATTTATATTAACTACTTACTAAGCACTTTTTTAAACACTTCAACGGTATCTGGAAATGTATTTAATGTGAAAATTAAACTGTTGTCGATGTATATTTCACTTGAAAGTCGCTATTTTTCCAGCTATTCAAATTTCGGAAATTTTAAAATGTATTGCATTTAGCAATACCCACTTTGGACGCACATTGTAAAAACTATTTGACAATTGGCATTACAATTGTTCAACAGATAGTTGGCTTTTCAGGCATAGCATCCTCTCATAACATAAAATGTATCGATTATGATTATTAAGAGGATTACAATTAATGTGTGGGGGAGGGGAGGTTCTTAAATACATATTTATTCGTTCTTCCTTGAGCCACGCCGGTGGAAATGGTCAGCACAAAGAATAGCAATTTCAAGTTTAAAAAATCGATGATTTTAGTGACGTCTGATGTCTAAAATTGCAACAACGAAACTAACTGAAAGGTGCAAAAGCAACGAAAATTCCTTGCACTGATGCCTTACCAAGGAACCACACGAAGAGAGGTGATGAAAAAAATTTGAAATGAATGGCAATCAAAAAATAGCATATTGTGACTTTTTTTGGACACAAAAAGTATTTGCCCTCGTGCTCACGTTAACCTGATATAATGGCTTAAAGTTTGCCAAAATTTTAAGAAAAGAGCCAAATTTAACGACTTGGCGAGAATTTGAAGATACCAATTTCTCGTTGACAATTTCAGTCTGCATGTGGTTGGACCACCATCTGCAGAGAGTGAAAGATGTCTCCCATCACTTTACCAAAACTTGCTAAATTTGTCGACTTTTCTTTAATTATTGGCGGACTTTCAGACCTCCTATTTTGATTACTGGGACACGAGGGTAAATAATGTATCCAGAAACGTATTTTACTATGCCCTTTCAAATGCTACCAATTTAGTTTTTTTGCATTATTACTCTATCTTATGGTTCAGAAGGGATCGGAAGGAATTTTAATTGCTTGCGCCCTTAGTTAGTTGCATCCATTTGCAGAAAGGACTGTTTCACATAGATTTTTAAGACTAAGTTTTATGTTTGGTTCTAAAAGGATATTGTTAGGAGAACCGCCAAACTGTCATTGGATTCGGAACCTCATTTTTGTCACCAACTCACCTGCTTGTCGCCAAGTGGGCGACAAAGATGTGAAGACAACGAGTTTGCCAAGTAGCCAACAAATTATGAAGTTACTTCAAGCTGCATTTACTTCAACTTCCACTTTTCACAAAAGAAAAAAGATAGTAAAAAGCACTTTTGGAACAACCAACTGCAACCGAAAAGAGAGGGGCAACACTTACACTATACTCTATGCAGACTCCACTCCCAAAATTTCGACCTTTTTAAAAAACAATTTTTTAGCTATGCGATTTACATATGATCAACGTAAGGCCAAACAAATATGGACGTGCCCCCCCCCCCCAAAAAAAGACATTTATTCGAGTGTGAGTAAAGGTAAATAAATGAAGACGAAATTTGTGGAATTTTTTCCTTGATTAGAAGACTTTCTTTACTTTGATCAAGGAAGTCAAAACAGAGTTCATCTTAGAGCAATCTCTATTCCTACTTCGATAGCATTGAAAATTCTTTGACCCTTTTTTTAGTGTAAAACTGCGGTTTATATTTCATCCTACTTTTTTCTGCTATTTTATACTTTCGGTCTTTACTGTGTTTTTTGAGAGTTTTACATTTCCGTTCTCTTACAGTTTTTTAAAACAGATTACTCGTCATTTTTCTCAACTAACAATAAAAAATTATAATTTTAGAAAAAATATCACTTTCTCTGGATATAGAAGAACAAAGAGCAGTCCTAAGTGCTTGCCGTAGATTTTTTTTTCAATGCTGTAATTGCACGTGGTTTGGAAATTTTATTCAATGCCAATAGCTCTAACGATTTTGATTCATCTGAAAAGGGGAGAAGCAATCATATTTGAATTTCTGTTTACATTTGAACATGAGTCTGCTAGCACACTGAGCTGTCGCTTAACGTGATGGTGAATAAAATGCGATTGCATCTTAACTGATGAAAAGCAAGTTCTGATTATGTAACCAAGATGAGTTTAGTTACGATCATACCACTTTGCTTAAATAAATGAAGTGGATATTATATCGAAGGTCTTGCTAACTGAACTGATTTATGCCTTAAACTCTAAATTTTCATCTTCGAGCGTAGAATTAAATTCTAAAATATTGGCAACAATTAGGTAATTCATTTCGCTGCCTCCTTTAAATGAGCAAAGAGATTGCATTTTAGTAATGTAATTAGGTAATAAATTTAACTGCGTGCTTAGATTAAGCAAAAAGATTGCATTTTAGTTACGTAACTATGTAAAAAAATTATCTGCGTCCTTTGAGCACAGACATTTTAGTGATATAAGTCGAAATACAAGTGTTTAATATTTTATGAAACACGATTCAAAGTGTTTTTAAAAAAAATAATTACGATGTTTGAAACATCTGTATAACAAGCGTTAATGAACTTTTACGGTGATGGTTTAGTTATTGAAACTCAGAGACGCCTCAAAGTTAAATGTTTAGGAGGACGAAAACTCCCGATTCGCCGAATGAAACTCAAAATTTTCCTAAATCATTAATCAACATTTGCCGGCTGAGGATAATTTTGTCGAGTGATAATGCTTCTAAATTGTCAGACAAAGTTTATCGGCTAAGAAAATTTTCGGAAGGTCACAGTGACTTCCCGTGACCTCTCATCGTGGCGCTCCTGCTGATACCTGAAAAGAAAGTTAAGATTAGCTAAGTAAAAAAAAAGGCTAAATTGAGATTTTGAAAAACCTTGGCAAACTCGGTAAAATTCCCTGCTTGTCCCCAAAATGACACATGTTGGAATTCATGCATTGTCTTTCGGGTGTTAATTTTGTGAAACACTTCGCGCAAACAATTATGAAAAATCTATTAATGTAGTTCATAACTTCTCTTAAGGTTGGACCAGTCTCTTTTTTAACGATAATTTTTCGTTTTTTTACCAACCTACACTCAATGTTTGAGATGTGGGAAATTTTTCACAACATATATGGCAACATCTCTATATCGATAACGTCAATATGTAGGGTTCCAGGATGACACATCCCCTTAGGTTTTAGGTAATTGTGCAATGCTACATACAAATGTGAAGACCATCAACAGTCTCTGGGCCCAGCTAGGTTGGCACCTGTCAGTTTATTAATCCCCTATGAAGCTCTATGACCCTCAAGATATCTGCCCCCTTGCTCATTACAGCCTCTTCTGGTACCCCATTCAGAGCACCCAACAAAAGTCGTTGTTTTTTCAAATTTTAAGATTTGCCCGAGATTTGACTGGCTTAAAACAAGGACCCCTTGACTTGCTTTCCGCGCCAAAATTTAACCCATTGCCATCTTTCATTTTGAAAAGTTGGACAACTGAATCATGTTCCCTCTGACTCTCCTTTGTTCCAGGCTATACATATTAAGCCTTATAAATATGTTATCATAATCAAAAATGAAAGTTTTCTTACTAGTTTGGTGATCCTTCCTTTACCCCTTTCCAATAAAGATTTTTTTTTCCTGAAGTAAGGAGATCAAAACTAAACATCGTGCTCCAAATGAAGTCTTAACATAATTGAAATCTCATCTATAATGCATAACTTTAGCAATGCGTAAAGTAAACATTTAAGGATTTCATGCGATTATTTAAATGGTATAATTTCCTCTGGTCTCCGTTCAGCTTCCGAACGATGGTTTCTTGAGAATTGTCGGGAAAAAATTTAAAAACAGCCAATCAGAAAAGAGAAATCTCGTAAGTCGAATAACTTTAGAAAAAATAAACGTGAGAACGAATTGACTTGAAAGTTGCTTATTATCCAATAATGTTTGAGCTTTGTTTGTGTTGTACGTTTTATGAAATATTAATTCTAAAATCACTTGTTTTCACTTGACCGATTTTGGCGTCTTATCTTTTTTTGGGGGTTCGCTGGCCACCCCGCGTGCAGGTGTTCTTCCTGTTCGATTGCAGACTGCTCCGGCTCTTCGTCCAGGTTCTCTCTACCTTACACATACCTATGTAACAAAAACAGAATCCAACAGACAGCATTTTGAGGGAAAGTGTGAAATTCTCACCCGCTAGTACTTCTACGGTCACTCTTTTTAACGCGAGTGCAGTAGAATTCCCAAACTGTGGAGATAGGATTCAGTGATTGAGACTTAATGTAAAAATTGCAGTAACATTTACCTTTTGCAAAAATAGTATTCTTAGAAAAAAATAGATTGTTCTGCCACTTACGCTTTCGTCTCTTCCAAGTAATTTTCCTTAAAACCTCAGGATGTCCTAAGGGGAGTTTTTTTACGGGAACGTCCGATCCAGTGGTATCCAACCTTTTCCCCCCGAGTTCTGCACCTCCATGGTTGTCGTGGACCAAAATACAAATAAATTTTAAAAACTTGTTTTAGGTAACATGGAAAAACGTTTAAAATAAAATAAAATTACAATCCAAGAATTGTTGTCATTACTTAATGCTTATTTTATTTTTAAAAAGTTTGAATCTGTGTTTCAAAAACTACTATTTTTTGTCTCCCAATTTGTTATTTTGTGACAAACAGTGATTTTAGTTTGTAAAGTAGAGCAAACCAACGGGTCCCACTGGTCAACTTTGTGGGCCATAAGTAGGGCATTGCTGGGTGGTCCAATTTCTCCGATCGTTCCCTTTCCTTCAGGAGATTAGATTTCTTTCTGTAATTTAGTGTTCGTCCTTTTGTCCCTGTTTTCGTCTGGTCTTTGTTCTGTTGTAAATATTTTAAAGTTGCTCAAAATTATTTTTTTTTTGGCTTCTTATTCAAAATTTTGAAACTTTGTTTATGTGTTTATTTTGGCAAATTTTTCAAAATTCTTGACGTTTTATGTCCATTGCTCGGTAAAAAAAATTACTTTTTTGGCTCTTTATACCACTACTCAACAATTGTTTGGCACATTATAGCTTACTAATGCTCTTGCGCCGAAAACTCAATCAGACCAGCCAATTCCTCCGCCCGACAGTTTTCCTAGCTCTAACAAATACTAAGCTAAGAAATATTTTTCTGAGAGACAAATAATAATATGGGAATTAATTGTTATGCATTGAGAAGCAGTATATTTTAACCGATTATTAAAAATCTGTTGCCACTGTTTTTCCAAAAGGTTTCGCTCTCTCCCCACCCTTTCTCCGGTTGAAGTGTAGAATTCATCTCTTCGTAATGGAAAATCTGTTATTTGTATCGGAAATGAATTTTCTGGATATACCCTTGAGTAACGTGGCTTTTAAAGAGACGAGCCCCAAAAATCTGATAATAAGAAAAGTTTCAATGAAATCGCCATCATTTGTGAACAGCCAATTAAAAACATCGGCTATATTAAACAATGTAGTTTTATGCTTTTAAAAAGACATCACAGAATGAAATATTAGAAGCTTTTCTTTAGTAGCTATTTGAGATGTTTCATTTTCAGGAAATGTCCTGTGACATTTAGCTTATATTTTTAAATTGCGGATATGGATGACGATAAAAGTTTAAATTTTGAAAACGAGAGAACATTCTTTGACCATGCACCAGCACATGCTCTTTCTCGAATGCTTCACCAAATTGTTTTACGTCCATGTAATACTCATCAAGGATTTGGGATTAGGCCTGCTTCACTTTCTTGATATATAACTGAAGATTTTTCACCCGCATTAATGTTTCTTTTTGTAAGAACTCTACTTGGAAAATATTTTTTACTTTCTATTTATGTGTTGTAAGTGATATATAGCAAGGCCTTACAGTGATTGAAAACAAATTTTGCATTTTTGAGTCACTTTTAAAGCGTAGGGAAAGAAGTATCCGTTAATTATATATATTTGTAATATTAAATAATCTTATGGTATAAAAATTATTGCTGTTTCTGCTTAGTATAGTATCGACTGAAAATCATAAATGAATATTATCTCGTTCAAAATTCAGAAATGATAGGATACTGGGAAAAAGTTTTAACTCCAAACTTTAATTTGAGATTGTAAAGACCCTTTTGTGTTAGTCTGTGTAGCTGTATGCAGTATAATAAAGGTTAGATGTTCAACAGAGAATATTCATATCAATAAGGTGAACCTTTTCTCTCTATACAATAAGTGAAATTTATATAACGGCATGCGCCCTTAAACCCTTCGTAGCTCAGGATTAGAAGCGAGTCTGTTTTTTTAGCCTACTTTCTCAGAGAAAGAAAAAAGCATGAAAGAAGACTTAATGCATCTTAAAAATTTCGCAAAAAACAAAAAAAATCAAAAATAAAATAATTAAATAAATATTGAAAAATTAAAAATTGAAAAGTAGGGTATTGAGATGGGGGAAAATGTCTCTCGGTCTGTCTGTCCCCCCCCTAATAACTTTTGAATGAATAGTCCGATTCGAAAAAACTTTTTTTTTGTTCGAATGATCTCGGCAAGGACACCGCATTTCCATATTTCACTTTTTGATTTGAACTACTTTTTGTTCAATTTTGAACAGTTCAAAAAAACTTAACATTAACGCCCACGGGGAAACTGAAAGTCAATGTAGATTCCGTCCTTGAAGGCAGATTTATTTCAAACAAATTTTGTTGGAAATAGCTCTTGACGTCGAACTCCAGACTCCGTCTCCAAGAATTTAGGGACACCTGACTCCGAATCCGACTCGTGCCCGAAAATGAATCGGACTTCGACTCTGACTTCGTAATTTGCTTCAAACAAACTTTGTAGGAAAAAGCTTTTGATGAAAAACTTGTATATAAAATATCTTTCTGATTTGAACAATTTTCCGTTCAATTTTGAACAGTTTAAATGCCTTAACATTAGCGTCTAAGAGGAAACTGAAAGTCAATGTAGATTCCGTACTTGTAGGCGGATTTAGTTCAAACAAATTTTGTTGGAAATAGCTCTTGACGCCAGACTTCGACTCCGAGAATTTAGACGCACTTGACTTCGACACCTGTGCCCGATAATTAATAGGATTCCGACTCCCCAACTTCGACTCTGACTTCGTAGTTTTGGCAAAAATTTATACACGGAGGACAAATGACTGACTCCGATTCTTAGATATTCGAACTCCTTTACCCCAAAATGAGATTGACTCCGACTCCGCAGTTATGGTTTTAACTGTGAAATATTTATTGTTGATCTGACTTGTTTTTATTTTTACGCTAAAGTTTAAATTTAGGTATTCAGTTTTCGGCGAATAAACTCGAAGTCAGTTATGTTTCTACATAAAAATATGCGCAGACGTTTTTTTTTTTTTTTTTTTTTGACAATGAAAATTATTTCTTTAAGTTGACATTTTATTGTTTTTATTTATTTTGGTAAGTGCATTAATTCATTTAAAAAATTGTTTTTGGCAACAGGGGAAAAAGAAGCTATTTTTTTTTTGTTTTTGATATAATGTATTTATTTTAATAAGTTTATTAATTTTAATTATTTTTTCGTTTTGAAAACTGTTAAAGATTTTTTTTAATGGAAAAAGTGTATTAGCTGCTTTGTTTAAAAGTTGCTGCTATTTTATTTGTTCGTTTTTTTTTCTTTATTCATCTAAATTTTTTAGATAAGTGAGGAATATTTTATTCCTAGAAATCAGCTTAAAGTATTTTAACAAAATGTTTGAAAACATTTGCGATTTTAGCTAGTTTTGAGAATATTGATCAGAAACTAGAAAGTAGTATGGGTATACGGGAAAGTAGGCTCAACTAGTTCTGGACAGAACTTCTTGTTTTCATTAGTTAACTGGTATGTAACTTGTCCTCCACAATGGGAACATCTTATTTGAAACTTTAGTTTTAATTTTTTGCAATTCAATTCAAAATTGTCACCTTTTTGAAAAGTTTCAACATTAAACAGTTACACTAAACTCAGAATTAAAAAAAAAAAAAAAAATGCGCGCAGTTTCTGCGCCGTAATTTGTATTTAAGACTGAAAACATAAAAGTGCGAGAGATATATTTTTCCGTACATAAAACAAAACAGCCCTTAAAACAAATCTTGTACGGCAAAAACAGAATTTGGAAAATTCTAATAATGGAGGGTATGTTGAGTTTTTGTTTTTTGTATGTCTGTGTATTTCTTCGCATACAAGAATAAAAATTAAGCATCATGCTCTATTTTGGGCTGCAATGATCAGTGTACACCAACATTGGAATTCGGTATTTCTAGGTCATATATCCATATTTACAGGCAAAACACGCTTAACAAAAATAAAGAAAAATAATTAAAGGAAAAGAAGAAAACGCTTTAAATGGGCAAACAGCATTTGATTGAGAGTCAAACCAAGCTGTCTCCATACACTGGATAACTTCAATTTAGTAGAAGAATAACTGTAAATTTGGTAGAGTACTAGAATCCAAAAAAAATATGCACTCATTTGCGTATGGGGGCCGTCTATAAATTATGTCACGCTTTGTGAGAGGGAGGCGTGATAGTATGTGGCAATAGAGAGAGGGAGGGAGTAACACGTGGACATCACTTTTTTCAGCAATATGGTCATGGAAAACAGCGCGGCATGAGAAAAAGCGTGGGATGGAGGTGAATTGGGACACTTTGTGACAAAAGGGGGAGAGGTAAAATTTGTTAAAAACCTGACATTATTTATAGACAGCCCCCGCCCCCCGCCACGGAAGAAGGAATCTTGAAGACATATGGAGTGGTTCAACTACATTGTGGCATTCCATGATGGAATTATTCTTCTGGCTTTTCGAGCAGTTTCCATCAAATAACGTGAAACGATTCATTAGAAAGGTCTTCACTCAAGATGCTCTTTCACGGGAAAACGAAATGGGGTGTTAAGGACTTGTCATTTTCCAACCCAACAGACGCTCCTCGTCTGGCAGTTTGAGGGCTGCGCGTTTGTCCTCGGGAGCCCTTTCGTGACCTGCATTCTCTCTTGCAAGCACCCGGGCCACCTATCCAGAGAGCAGCTCCCTGGTCTCGTTGCTTATTTTCGCAAAACAGCTTTGGGTGGCACGATGTATTTTATCGGTTTTCCCCGCATGGAGTGCAAAACTTTACAACTGTCTGGCTCCTGAAGTGGAGTGTCAGACATTGGATGATGTTAAGGTCTTTATCATCAGCCGAATGATGTTAAGATGTTATCATCAGTCAATGTCTGCTCTGAAATGGGTGTTTCCAGAATGGTTGACAAAGTGAAAGAATGTTTGTGCGGGTGTTTGGTTGTCATACCGTGGAATGATTAAAACAAAAATGTGTGAGTGGATGTGTGAATTACTTTTTATGAAATGAGTGGATGACAGTTGTAATAAATGAAAGTCTTTCTTTGGGGAACTTTTGGTTTCTGTTCTTAAAATAAATTTTCTACTGATTTAAGTTATGCTAATATATCACAAAAAGAAAAAAAAATGCTGTAAAGACACGTTTTGCATGCGTCAAGAACGTATTAACATTTACGCAGACGTTCGAAGTTTTTCCAAGATAATGGTTTTAAGATGGTTTCGGAGAACTATAGAGGTTTCGGCTTTAAAACTGAACCAAACGATTTGAATATTATATTGAAGTAAATCCGATTGAAAGTTAAGTGTCTAGTTTGAATATTTAATGTTATTTTTTAATGAATGATAATTCCTTTCCTCTTCTGTCTTTCATATTCCTTAAATCCTCGTCGAGTTCAAGAAATAAATGACTGTGATGGAATGAAGAAAAAGCATCCATGGAGCTCTAATAAAGGTAATTGCATTGAACTCTTCTTAAACTTTTTATCTTTATGACAGAGCACAGATAAACGGATCTAAAGGCGCGTTCTTGAATTCTATCTCAGACATTGCTCAGTTTTTTTTTTTTTTTGCACATGGGTCATTCTCCAGAAAACGTAACTTGTGACGCAAATATTTTCAATTTAGAAACCTTTTGTTTTCTTTTTTTTTATTCTTACATGAAAGTTTTACCTACTAAGAGTAACCATAAACAATGTCCCAGCTCAGTTCCAATTATTTTACTCATAAATAAAAAAAATTAAATGCCTTGCTCACGGAAATATAAAAAGAAAAAGAACTTTTAATATTGAAAAATCGAGGCCAATTTAATATCAAAGTAGTCATTTTGTTAATTGTGCAAACAATTAGCTATTTTAGTGATTACTGGGAACATAGTATTAAGCTCTCGTAATTGAAGTACGGCTTAATTAGTTTGAAATGCATGTTAGAAAATAGTATTTAGTAAATTTGAGCATATACTGGCAATTTATATTTTTATTAGAATGCCTATTATTGATGCATTTCCCCTCCATCAGTAATTTTCACCTCAGAAATAATGACATTGATAAGGGTCTGTCACGGAGGTGAGATTCAAGGAGGTGAGGATCTTTCCATTAATATAGGCCTAATAGATACGTTTTTCATTATTTTTTTTTCTTCGCTGATACAATCTGATCATTTCAAGCATATGAAAACATTTTCACTTCTTTTTTGACATTAATTTACTTTCCTGAAATTCAAGCACATGGAGGTGAGAAGTCAGAATGACCACGCTAAGTTTTTAAAGCAAAACCTATCTTGTTTTTCGACAAAAATCTCACAACTTCAACTATGGCTGAAAATAAACAAAGGAGCTCCTTTGCATCATGGAAAATAAAATTGATGTCATTACTGCCACGTGTGAATGAGGAATGGCATTTTGTGTTTAAACGAAGGTGAGAATTTATTGTGACATGACTCATTATCCTTATAAAACGAAGTAAAACACAATATTGAAAAATTTAATGTACTTAAACAATTAGTATTTGAGACATTTGGTGAAAGGAATAATCAATAAATAAGTATGTACTTTTAATTAAACAAGTTATTTAGCAACATAAACACTCACACTAGGTGTGTGACATGCCACGGAGGTGAGAATTCAGTTTTTGAACCAAAAATATAATAAAATAAAAATATTTATTAACAAAGTGTTGGCACGTTTAAATAGATATATTTTTGATGAAATTAAAAACCATAGTTAAATGAATTGTTCCTTAAAGTTTTTACTGTAAAAGGCGTGTAACAGAAAAGTTACTTTTTGAGGAATGACCCATATGGGATGCTGTGATGCGATGTTTTGTAAAAGGAAACATACGCGTTGATAAAAATTGCTGACAATTTCAAAAAAAAAAAAAAAAAAAAACGTGATGCCACATATTATGCACAAAATTTTATGTTACCTAATATACTTTAAAACATTTCCTAACCATTAACAAAAAACTTCTTCGTTTTTTGTTTTCATGAATGCTTAAAAGATTTGCTGCCAATAGTTTGTGCGGGTAGCTTAGAAGTTCCGGCTTTGGAGTCCCGGCTTCCGTGCCCAAGTAATTCTCAGAATAAATGTTGTATACGTACTTGCAAAATCTGCTGTTGAAAGTCCTGTGATACGTCGATAAGCATTTCCAGAGACTGCATAGTTTAACCTGTTATTGTCATGTTGAAAAAGGAACTATTATTTCCATGCTTATTAGATGCTCATTTACAAAGAATATGAAATTTGTCGTTGAAAGAGATGAATGACATTGCCACGGAACTTGTCCCCCCCCCAAAAAAAAAAAGATTGCTATGAATACTGTGCAAGGGTGAGTAGTGTGCAAATTTAAAAATACAAGTTGTTAAAGATTAAAATTAATCACAGGAAGTTTTCCAGTGATACTATATTTGGTGCGATGAGGGCAAGCGATCTAATGATGCCGCATGAACCTTCATTTATTGTCCACCATTTGAAGAAGATAAAATTGTCATTTCAATAACTGTTTAAAAATGAAACATCGTACCCCTATACAACTTCAAATATATGTAACCAACTTAAAATAGGATAGTTTTATATTTTGATGTAGCAATGAATCAGAAACGTAACTTGCGCAGATCATGAGTAGCTTGAACGAAATATTTAAGAAGTCTATTTTTTTTTTAATCTAAAGACTTATTTCTATAATCTTATTCGCACTAAATAGTTTGAAATAAAATAAGCATATGGTTTCTTAAATAACATGCTTGCAAATTGTAGTTGATGTTGAACTCTTTTACATTTAGAGTTCAAAAAGCAGCCAATAAAGTTTAAATTAAAAATGACAGAAAAAGCAGTAAACGGCATTCAGTGTTTTACGAATGGCTTTTACTATACCGCCTCTATTTCTTCTCAGTCTACTAAATAGTAACAACAGGGATCGCCGAAATATATCGGTTGATATATATCATAATATATATCACGGTATATGTCCGATATTTATTTTGAAAATATCATGGTATTTTGATACTTTCGACATTTATTTTTTCAGTTACCAAATTTTCAATATAAAAATTATAATAATCGTAGCAATATTGCTTATTTATTATTAAACATAGTCAAAAGGTTATGTACTATATTTTATTGATGCATTAATACATCATTAAGAGCAAGAATTTGAGCGAGTGTCACGCTAGTGATTCATGCCATCTCAGATTCTCTCCAAAAAAAAAAAACCAGTTATTACTTATCTTGTTAAAAGCCCAAATCCAGAGTTTTTTTCTTCTGAACTTGAGTTGTTTAGTTTTATGGGTCCCCTAAAGGTCAAAATGTGGCAGCTAAAATTGAGCGGATTTTTAAGACATGGAACTTGATATGAACCACATTTGTTGAGGAGAAAAATTTGCCTCCAAATTCTTTTTATATATAAAGGGTAAAAAGTTCAAACTTAACAAAATGGGTGCTAAATTTGTGGCAAGTTGTTGCCGCAAGGTCAATGAAGATCACAAAGAAAAAAAAAATACACTTTTGACGTTTTTTAGCATTTTTGAGATCTAAAAACATATTGCATCTTTCCGTTGCTACGGCGAAAATACTGTCGCTTGAAAAGTGAGTATATGCACATTGAAAAAATGCATAATTAACTGAAGCAAGTTTAATGTGCTATTAGTTACATTAGGCCGAAGTAGGGAAAATGTCACGTTTTACTGATATTCAAACTGTCGTAAACAACACATTGAAATAAATTTTTTGCCCTTGTCATGCCCTATTATTGGCCTTACCAAAACAGTAAACTCCAATGAGACAAAATGCTTTAACATTTTGCTAAAACGAGCTGATGTGTGCATCACATGACTTCCTTTTACTCCAATTTAATGTCATTTCCCCATCATTGGCAATTTTAATGTGATTCAATAGTTTACTCTCTAAATATCACCAACAGTGGCCAAATTGAAATTAGATTAAAAAAAAAAAAAAAAAAAAAACCCGCCAAGTTGGCGACAAAACTTGGCGACCAAAAGACTGGCGATATATCGCCAAGTGTCCGACAAATTATATCACCACTTGAGTTTACATTGAAATTAACGATTTCCTCCCAAAAAGGGTCAAAAGACCCCCTTAGGAATATCCGAATGCAACCAAAAGAGAAGGTGCACAACTAGACCACAGTTGGAGTCTACGTACCAAATTTCAACTTTCTAGGACATACCGTTCTTGAGTTATGCGAGATACATACACACATACACACGGACGTCACGAGAAAATTCGCTGTAATTAACTCGGGAATCATCATTATAGATATTTCGCGTGTCTATACGTTCTTAGGCACTTATCCACGTGTGGTCGAGTTGAAAAAAAAATCAACATTCATTCAGGGGTGAGAAAAATGGGAATGAAGGCCGATTTTTGAGTGAAAATTTTTTCTTGAATACAATACTTCCTTTTTTATAAAAGGAAGTAAAAACAGTAACTTTGCTAATTTCTGTCGTCATGGATTTTTCTTCATACTATTTGCCTGAATTACTGGTATTTTAATTATATTCAAACTGTCGTAACAACGTATTGAAATAATTCTTTGCCCTTTTCATGCCCTAATATTGTCCTTACCAAAACAGTCAACTCCATTGAGGCGAAATGCTTTAAAAACTTGTTTAAAAAAATTAATAACTTTGCTAATTTTTGACGTCATAGCGTTTTGCTTCTTCATGTTATTTGCTTGAATTACTGGCCTTTTTAGTAATATAGTTTGCAATATAAATTGATATTTTATTGTTCTGTGACGCATATATGAGATTCACTTAGTTTAACATAAAACATTTATAACATTTATATTTTGCATATGTCAGTGCAAAGTAATTAAGTCAACATTCTTAATGTTATTATATTGAAAAGTTGCTAACAGAAGAAAGATTAGTAAAACAACTAATGCTAACTTAGCTGCTTTAAAATTGATTAAAATGTAACATGAAATATAGATGCAAATAATGAAAGAAACCTTAATATTTCAATATATTCTTTACTAATAAAGTCTCTCTGTCGGGATCTCTGTCGGGATCTCTCACTGTCCGGATCTCTGTGACGCGCCTAGACCGTTCAGCCGATTTTCATGAAATTTGGCACGAAGTTAGTTTGTAGCATGGGGATGTACACCTCGAAGCGATTTTTCGAAAATTCGATGTGGTTCTTTTTCTATTCCAATTTTAAAAACAAAATTATCATAAGACGAACGAGTAAATTATCATAACGTGGAACCGTAACATAGGCACAAGGCCAATTGGCGAGATACGAAATTATCATAACGTGGAACCGTAACATAGGCACAAGGCCAATTGGCGAGATACGAAACTATCATAACGTGGAACCGTAACATGGGCACAAACCAATTGGCAAGATACGAAATTATCATAACGTGGAACCGTAACATGGGCACGAGCCAATTGGGGAGATACGAAACTATCATAACGTGGAACCGTAACATAGGCACAAGGCCAATTGGCGAGATACGAAATTATCATAACGTGGAACCTTAACATGGTTACACGCCAATTGGCCAGAAAATTCACCATACATTATTTGTAAATATACAGGCGAACCAAAAGACCTTTCAAATTTTCTATTACGGGCAAAGCCGTGCGGGTACCACTAGTGTAATAATATAGGAAAATGAAGAGTGATTTGAGGATACATTTACTACTTCAAACGCTAGTTTGTGCTGATTGAAAATATAAGATATATTTTGGATATTTTGATATATATATCTAAATATCAAATTTTCGAAAATACCACAGTATTTTTTATTTCTGAGTAACAAGTAGCCATGTATTAATGAGACGATATACAAATGGGCTGACACGCTATCGGGAGCAAGCAGAATGCCCAGATTCTACGTTGTTTAGGTTCATTAATGAAATTAGTTTATTTACAAAATTAACTTGATACTTACAATTCTTTTTCATTGTATTTTATCAGGAATTTAAAACCGGATGTCAAACGCAGACAAAAACCCGAAGCAAAACACAGAGATTGACAAATGACGGAGAAAGTGAATAAAGAAAGTCTTTCAAAAAAAAAAGTTAATTTTGACTTCGAAGAAAAACTTAATTTAGGGTATTTTAACAATATAACTCGGGACTATTTAAGCCAGTATTTTAATTCTGTTTAGTATCGAATAGTTTCATTAGAATGCTTCCAGTAAGTTGTTTTCACTCTTTTTTACAGTACTGACCAACCAACTGTAAGACTGTTTTCTCACCCAAAGAAGGTACTAAGAGTATGTTTCTCTGTAAGCAGTGTATGTGAGTGGCAAACACTGTTGACGTAAAATAGTCAGTACTTAATAAACAACTACTATTTGAATCAAGAGATTTATTTACTTATTTATTCATTTTTCAACCTGAGTTAACTTTTTGTTTGAATATGAGGTTTAAATATATGAGCAAAAAGTAAAAGAACTTTCAAAAACACAATCTGCAAGGATATAATAAAATTTGTCTTTCATTATTTTAAACAAATATACGGAAATTTTCACAATGAATGAAAAATAAAAATTGTTAAGATTAACTACAATTTTGATCATCAATAATGGTAATATTTTTATTGGTTTGACAAAAGGAAATTTATTTTATGTTTTCATTCTCGCAACAGAAGTATTTCTTTTCCCGGATTTAGGGCAAATATGATTCTTTAATAAAATAAAGAAAAACTATGATTTTGAAATTAAGAGGTATAAATTTTATTCTTGAAGATAAATTCGCTCGTTATTTCACTAATAATCTTCTCGCATTACGTAAGAGCTTGTTAGTTGAATATTTGGATTGCTTATTATCGATGTTTACTTCATTACAGGATAGGATCGTGTGGACCAGTTGGGTGGAGTGTTCACCAACGGCCATCCTCTGTCGAATCATGTCCAACTACCGATTGTAGAAAGGGCGGCAGCTGGAATTGAGCTTTCCGTCATCAGTTGACATCTGAGAGTTTCACACGGCTGAGTTTCCAAAATACTCGACAAATACCAGGTGAACCCTGTCTTCCACTTCACTTTATCTCGAAAATAAAATGCAAATAGTAAAATAAGTCGAAAAGAACAGAAGTTAGAGCAACAAATTTCTTTCAGTGAAATGCGAAAGTAGATCGACCATATAATATTTGCATAACTGCACGTGAGGGTTTAATGCGATTAATATATAAAATTTTATTTATTTATTTTTCTAAAGCTTATTTTAGGCTAAAATTTTTGAAATTTAAAATATTACCTGATTCCAGGTGGAAGTTTAAAGAAATTTTGAACAAAAATAGTTTTAAAAAAAACTTTTAAACATTTTTGGCTTTTTTGTTTAAAGCAGTAACATTTTGAGTAGACCAGAAAGTAAGTTTTAAAATATTTGCATTATTTACTAATTTTGCTATTTTTCATTTTCAAAAATGCAGTCACCCGAGCAAAAGAGCTCATAAAACATTTTAGCGACGAAATAATCTTTTGAATATGAGTAAAAACACCCGTATGAAAGGCCTATATTTAGCTTTTATAATTTATTTTATCATATTTATGATCTCTTAGAAGTCTTATCTCCGCCAGTTAAACATAGTAACAAACAGTCATCTGTTAATGAGACGCGACACAAATACGCTTAAATCTACTTTGTTTAGGATCAGCCATGATACTAGTTTATTTATTTTTTTCTTGCTAAGAATTGAAAAATAGTTAATTTCTTTGAAAAAAAGTTAATCTTGACTTCGAAAAAAAAAGTTACGTTTGTTGCTCTGCACACCGTGTATATTTGCGGTAAAACAACATTTACCGGGATGACTTTGATGAAAAAGGGGAAATAAATCCTGTGCAATAAATTTTATAAAATAGCTTCTGTTTTATTAAACAATGCTTATTTCTTAGGAAAGCAGTGTTGCTTTTGGCTTATTGCAGTAAACGCTTAATTTTCGATTGCTTTTTGTAGTCAAGGAAGGACCCTCTCTTGTAATAGTTCAGCAGTATTTGGTGAGCATTAACTCAGCCCGTTTGTTCTGATATCTGCATCCCATTGTAAAGATATCTTGGTGAAACCTTTCCTCGTGTTCACTGCTCATAGCTTCAGTTTTAAAACAAAATATCGTGGAAGAAAAGTGAACAAAATAGTTTTAGAGACACGTTGTTCATCAATGTTCACCGAACTTCTGCAGGGATTATATGACCAACTGTTTTTAGTTCTCGTCTTCTTTGTTGCTTAGAAATACTTGTAATATGTACTTAAAGGCTTCTTGGGTGATTTTTTTTTTCTCCACTCGCAATTTTTTTTGATTTCAAAAACACATTTTCATAACTGCGCGTATTTGAAGGGTCGTTAAAAATTTTCTCCTTAACCTTAGCCTCAATATATCTTGCAAATTTCCCTCTAAGGTATTGGAAAATTGTCCTTGTTCATAGCTTTCACGAAGTTCTTCATTATTCCCTACGGAATGAGCGTGGGTGGAAGCAAAAATGGGTGGATCTACCTAAAACTCCAAATTTTGGATGATTTTGGGCATTTCTTCTCCAAGAATGTCAATTTCTTGTAGTCCATTTCGATTTTCATGTAGTGAGATTCAGTGATGTTCCCATCAATTTTTCTGAGGGTGAACTCCTAGTAATACAATACGCATAATATGTGTAGTGTATGCGATCATATACATAATACTTCATAATATGAAAGTTTTTGAACATTGAGGGTATATGCTATATGTCAAAAATATTTGAGAATATATGGAGTATACTCGATGGGAACACCACTGGTGAGATTTTCTATCCCAATAAAGGGTCGAAGTTCAGAGGACAGTCAGTCCCATTAGGGTGTTTCTATCTGCCAGGATTAAAAGATCATTAGAGGGAATTCACTATCCTAGCTGATCCTGTATCTTGAAATCTAGAGCTAATCTCAACTTTTTACGGTGATTTTCGTGTATAGCGAGGCAAAATACTTCGGAAAAAGATACGGGAGACTGGGAATACTTGATCCCCATTTTAGTTTTCAATTTTTTTCTCTGCTGCAAATTATTATTTTTTTTTTTTAAATACGTGAACAAAGGTAATTTTTTCTTCTATCTGACAATATTTTTTTAGTTGAAATTAATCAGATAGTTTTGGTAAAATAATTTTTTTTAATAATTTCAGAAAAGGATCTCCACATCAAGGGATACATAATCCTTTCATGGGGATACTTGATCCCACTGAGAAAATACATAGACTTTTCATTAGATCAGCAATTTATATATGAATTTCAGTTTTCTTCATAATGTTTCTAAAAAAAACTCTATTTCTAATTTTCTATTTTCTTTAATAGATTATAATAATGTGAACACAAAATAACATTGTTTTAAATTCCACTTGGACATTTGTAAAATAAATGTACATAACTTTAATGAACTTGGGATGCTTTTGATCAGTTACTTATTCTCCAATACAGTTGTGAACAACATTTTTTTTAAATAAAAGTAACACTTTTTTTAAAGTAGTGTTATGAAGCTAAAATGACAAAAAAAAAAAAAAAAAAAATGAAAACCAACTTATTTACTTCTGGTCTTGCAATAATAAAATTAAGATGTTTATCAATTGAATTATTTTTAAAAAAGAGGGAAGAAAAATGTAAGTTTTCGTGCACTTATAAAAAGGAAACGAAAGCCTATTAGTATATGTTTTCAAAACCTAAAAAGTCAAATGCAAATAATTCGCTTATTGTAGTTCTTAAAGTTCCGTTCAACCCAACTGGATATGTGCAGCTTAACACATTTTGTCAATTTTTCAGTAAAATAAGATTGTTTAAGCATCTTGTCTTTTCGCTTTAGAAAACTTATTTCAAACTCTAAAAATCCAACTTTGCATTCAATCCGCTAAGAGTCTACATAATGGGCAACTCACTTTTTTGTCGTAAATCTAACTATGGCAAAATCTTTTTTTTTTTTCATTCAAACAAGGTTTTGACACCTATTTCAACTTGTTCAAGCTCATTTGGCTGATCACAACATAATTCATCAGTCGAGTTAGTTTATGTTTAAATGTTTGAGATGTTTATGTGTGTTGAAAGTTCGAACGGATATATTAATTGTTTAGCATATTTACTGCAGTGATTGTTTGACTCTGTCACTCATACTATGATAAATTTCATTATGTTAACTTGGTATTGTATGTTTAAGTTGATGTAAACTAAGTAAACAACAGTTATATTGTTTTGTTTGCGTTTACGATGTCTTAGGGATACTTGATTCTCAGAATCATGTAGCCCTCTAAACGAAGGGATCAAGTATCCCTAATATGCGATTTTCGCAAACATACTTGTTTTACTATTAACATTCAATGGCGGTTTTCTAAACGTATGTCGCAGTTATTAAAGACTGCCTATACTTTAACATGACACTTCGGTATTTTTTTAAGTTGTATATAGCGGATAATGTAGACTTCAGAATGCTTTCCTAAAAAAAAAGTTTCCCTTGATACATTCAATCATTTCTTGAGCTAAAACAAAATGCTGAAAAATAAAAGTGCTGCCAGTTTTTATGTACAAGTGTAACTTTAACATAATTGTCAGGCTTCAAATCTCTATTTAATGCTTTTGGTACATTTTTAGCCGTGGGATCATGTATCCCCTGGAATCAAGTATCCCCTGTCTCCCCTATTTTTGAGTCGGATGCATTTTCGGTGTTGACTAGTGTAAGCAGTTGATTTGAACGAATCGATAGGTTTATTTATTTATTTTGTTAAGTAAGCTAATTTTTTGTTTGAATCTAAAAGACATGAGAAACAAAATACTTTCAAAGGCACCATCTGCAAGGACATAAAAAAGTTGCTCTTTTATTATGTTAAACTAATATGCGGAAGGTTATATATTAACTGAAAAATAATATTTAATACTAATTTAAAGTTTGCTCATCAATAAAGCTAATATTTTTATTGGTAAGCAAAAGGAAATAAAAAAAAATACTCCAGTAACTTTAGCATTTTTAAAGAATTTATGGTATTAATGAGCCTGTAATAAAATAATGAAAAATTGTGTGCTTTTGATGCTGAAAGACGCTGTTATTCCGTTTACTCGTTATTCTACTAATCGTTTTGCATGACGTACGAGCTCGTTGGTTAAATGATTTGATCTCTTATTATCTGCGTTTATTTAGTTACAGGTCAGATGCATGTGAACCAATTGGGTGGACTGTTCATCAACGGACGTCCTCTTCCGAATCATGTACGACTACGGATTGCAGAAATGGCGACAGCCGGAATTCGGCCATGTGTCACCCGTTGACAACTCGGAGTTTCACTCGGTTGTGTTTCGAAAATATTCAACACAAACCAGGTGAACCATGTCTTCAACTCTACTCTGTTTCAAAAATAAGTACCAGGTAGTAAAATAAAGTAGTAAGAAAGATTACCGTAAAAGAGAGATCCGTTTCTGGCAGGGAAATGTTCAAGCAGTTCCACACTAAAATATTTGCATGATAAAACCACTATGTTTAATGCGACAATCACAGTGCTGGTCAGAATTATGAAGACAGCAGAAAATGCCCCAGAAAAAAAATTATTTCTGAAATATTTCAGTGAAATTTATACGCAATGCCTTTTATGGTAGAAATCATTGTGGAATGCACAAAATTTGAAAATACGAGATAAATGTATTTGTTAAAACTGGACGAACTTATACGGACAACGAGCTTTGTAACCTGATCTAGGGCTAGCAAACCCTTGCTCAGGGCAGCCTGTTCCGGGCGATGATGAATTAATCCCGTTTATCTGTTTTCTTTTTTTATTTCGTTGGAACTCAAATAAAACTTGAAGGAAGTTGGGTAAGGGCGGTGATTTGACTCTCAAATCAGAGGGGCCCCACAGAAAGGGGGAGATTATGGCGCAAGTTGCGCCATCAAAATTTTTGGAGGGGCTTTTATTATTTTTTTTTTTTAATTTATTGAGTTAAATTTATTTATTGATTTATTTTTAATTAAAATATTTTATTCAATTTGATTTTATTTCATTCATTTAGTTTTTGTTTGTTTGTGTATGTCATTCAAAGTAAAATAATAATGATAACTAAATAATAAATAAATAAATATTTTTAAAAAAATAAATTAAATTAAAAAGAGAGCTAAAACATAAAAAATAAAATGTGAAAAAGGGTTGAGAAAAATGGGAGGTAAGGGGGAGGGGTTACGCCCCATGCTACAAATCGTAAATCCGGCAGTGAAAACAGTACGTTATACCAAGGCTTCACTTGATACGCATCCTATCAGGCTCAGTCATTTCAATAAAAGTTGTAATATGAAACCAATCAATCAAACAAAAAACATGGTCAGACTCCAGTGACATCTGGTGGATTTTGTGGCAACTTTTAACTTTATAAACAACAGATAAGATTATTCTTAAAGAGAATAGTTATTTAAAATTGAGTTCAAAAGTATTTGAGTTAATTTAAAAGCGGTTTTTTTCTTCCTGAGGAAAAGTGTTTGAAGTTTGAAAATATATTTTAGGCAAAAAGTGAAAAAATATAAAACTTTGTTTTCAAGAAAAATTAAGTTTGGAAACAAAATCAGATGAATATAAGCTGAGGAAGACAAATCAATGTAAATTCCGTGTATGAAAAAATGTTGCGATTAATTATTCCAACTTTTCACAATAAGCATTTTCAAAATTATTTGAGTAATGTAACTGCAAACCTTCAATAAATATAAATAGGAGTGAGCATTTATTGCAATTTATTCATTGAATAACAATTTGAAACGAGCTTAAAAAGAAGTTTTCTGTTCGAAAACGTATGTGAATAAATGTTTTGGAAAAACTTATTTTTTCTTTTTTTTTGTGGGGGGGGGGGTAATTTCTGCTTCCAATTAATAAAAAACATTAGAAATTTGGCTCTGAATGAAATGATGCGTAATATTATATAATTAAACATTACATCTTATGGACGAAACCATAATGTCTATTGAACGTAATAAACAATGCTTAATAATTTGTATCAAGAAAAAGTATTTTTTTGCTTTTATTATGCAAAAGTTAATTACAGATGCTATATCAAGCACAAATGATAAATATATTTATCAGTGAAAACAAATGAAAGTAGCGATTATTACTCATAATTATTACTAACCCAGGCAACGCCGGATATTTTTGTTTAATTGATAAATATATTTATGGAAACATTCAAAGAGGCTTTTAGTATTTTTTTTTTATACTGTAAAGTTTAATTCAAAATTAGTTTATTTTTTAAAAACATATTCTGGAAATGATGAATAGCTCAGTTTGATATCTTTTAGTTTTTTTACAATAAGAACTATTAAAATGCACAAAAAATGCATAGAGATACAATTTTTCTAAAGAAAAGTAAGTAGAAAACATATCAAATAAAAATTTTGCCATGAAACTGATCGTTAGTATCGATCATTATAAATTACAATATATATCATAAAGGAGTACGTTGTATGTTAAAAAACAAGAAATTTAAATCTTTTAAAAGTACATAGAAGCAATAATGAATTCACCCGGAAAAACATGCCAATAAAAATTTCCAAAAAGGAAAACATGGCAAGCTTTTCATTCAAAGGTTTTTTATAAACCTATACATTTCAGCCTTAAAAAAATAATAATAAAATTCCTTCTTTTTATTTTTTTTTTTTTTGAACAAAACTTTTGCTTGTTGAAAAAAAAAAACAGTTAAAGAAATAAAAACAAGCCTGTTAAAAATGTAAACGGTATGGGAAAACGAATTTCCTCCCAATGCGTAAACATACCCAATGCGGTATGTTTTACGCATTGGGAGGAAATTTAAAGGGGAGAAACTTCGCCACATAAATACATTATTGCACAAAAAAAACATGAAAAGTTCCACAAATTTTTAAATTATTTGTTTAAAGATCAAATTTTTAAAAAAAGCCATATTAAGTAGCATAAAAAGTTACATTAAAGTGAAAAAAAAATCTTTAAAGAATTTCATTGGGTAGAGGAGCACGCTTTAGAAAAGAGGGGATCATTTTCGGCTGTGGCTCTTCAAAGACCCACGCAAAGCACCTCTGTTACTGTAAAAATATTATGAAATAATGTAGTTGCTTTTGCATAGCATTATTGCATCTGTCTGCAGAAATTACATCTGTTATTATTCAGTCCTTTTCATGGTGTTTAAATTAAAACTTCATTCATGGGCCATAAGTCCCACACAATCCTCATGGATATATCTGCTGCAACAACATCAATACTGGCAATACCAGCTCCCCTTTGTTGAGGAAGTTATACTCTGGTTCCTGCAATTTTGCCATGAGAGAACCTACAGAGGGGGAGAACTCTTTTTTGGTTTTACTGCAAAAGCTTTTTCAAGAATTATTTTTCTTTAGAGGATTGTTCAGATGGCATTTTGTGAGCAAGGATTTTACCACTTTGATGCCTTTTGAATTTATCGCCTGGCGATGTTGTGGAAGTTTTTAGGGAAATTTTTGCATAATGCTTTTTTTTTTAGTTCAGCCTGATTGCTGAATATACGTCACTTGACACAATTTTCAATTTCAAGGTAGATTGGGTGAAGACGGGTAATGCAGCTAGTTTTCGATAAATTAGAAACTAAGAACTAAATGTGATGCACAAAGTGTTTCTGTTCTAATGAACATTTGGATGATATTGAATGATAGGAAAGGTTCTTGTACCCAGTATGACACTTCAAGGAAAATTGCAGGAAAGGAAAATACAAGGCTTCTTCCGGTTGGAGTCGATAAGATGCCGATAAAGGAATTTTTCATGGAAAATGATCTCGTAGGTGATAATTGCACGGATACTATAATTAAGACTAAGAATACCTTATTAAACATTAATTTATTGTGAATTAGCTTAACAAAATTATATTAAACAGACATTTTTAAAAATTCTGAATACGAAGATTCGCTTGCTGTTCTACCAAAGTGAACAATGCTATCCATGTTTGGAATCGGGTTACTTTTACTAAATCTTGTAATATTTAAAAAAAAAAATTAAGTAATTAAGTTAAGTGCAAAATCAATCGAAAATATGTTATTTCTAAAACACTCCACTTTTCAACATTTAAATTAGATTCACCATATCTAATTTCAATTTTAATGTACCTGTAATATTACGCTCAGTACGCCACGAAAAAAACAAGTTTCCTTCAAAATTGCTGACCAGCGCGTTTTCTTGCAGTTTGCAGACTAAGTTATTTTTTCCACTGCTTTTCTCCACGGACATGTAGAAGAGCCATATCTCGATCAAATTTGTTACTTTTAAAGATGTTAGTGGTGGTCTATATTGAGAGCACTGCCCATCTTGGGTGCAAATACCTCATTATTCAAACTTGGGGGGATATTTTTTTTTTTTCGCCTCTCTATTATTTTTGTGAAAATTAAGCTTAAAAATCTAACTCCCCCCCCCCCCAAAAAAAAAAAAAAGTACAATATTTACGCATGACACTCCGAAGTGGAAACTTCTGGGAGCCCGCAGTGCTTTTTAAACCAAATTTCGAGGCTCTAGGTGCTTTGGGGTGTACTAGACATTCTGAAATTACACACAATGCACACTAATAAAATGTTTAATGAACTGTTATTTTTTTAATCCTCTTGCTGCTTATCTTGCGATTTCCCCTAGTAACTCAGATGTAGCGAAACCTGCTCATTCCTTGATTTCTGTGGGCATATATTTTCTTCTGAAATCGAAGAGAGCACTCCATTTTCTCCCCTTTGACATCCGAAATAATCATGGAGATATGACTATAGCCCAATGGAAATAATACACATTACTTGATATTTAATTTATATTTTGGGCGACAGATTGCCGCTAGTTTTGCACTAAATTGCGACCAATGTAAGTCTTCTGATAAGCGGTTATCCCGGAAGGGCAGGGAGGGGGGGGGCTTTTGAAGCTGTTTTGGTCTACAAATAGAACAGTCAGGGTCCCCCCCCCCCCCCCATAGAAAATGTCTTGAAAAAAAGGAGAGAGAGAAAAAAATGCTTAGAGGTGTATCAGTGGCTATGAATGCGAAAGCGTCTGAATATTATACTTCAGGATTTTTTAAAAATTGTTGAAAATTTTAGAGGAAAGTTTACTTTGAGTGTGATTATACTACTTTTGCATATAGGAGTGCATATAATGGGAACAAACGAGCTGTTAAGCAAAAGGAGCAGGGAGTAATCGATTAATGCAGTAAAATTTCGTTACAGCGAATACGAAATCTACGCCGTAACACCTGTTTCAACGAAATAAATGTCGAGTACCGTTTAAATTTTCATTACATTGCTTGAATAACATTAAAGCGACATTCTCATTTCAACGAAGAAGTTTTGCGGTCTACTGAAGTTCGCTGTAACGGGGTTTTATTGTATTTTCGTTGGATAAATCATAATATACAGAGAATGTCATATGAAACAAAAGTTCAAAAATCCTCAAGTTTTATGCTGTATTTTAATCTAATACCGGAATTTTTATTTCTCTATTTAGCAATAGATTTCTTACGCCGAAAAATGGGGGGAAAATGGTGATGCTGGAAGAATGTTTTTTCTTCGAGATTTCTTTATACTAGCAATGCATGATATTTCCCGTTGTGGTGAGTACATATTTATTTTTTAATGTGCATATCTTTTAGAAATAATAAATTAGTAGAATAAAAATTATTATGAGAGAATTAACCAATAAGCCCCAGCCCCTTCAAAATATAAACCAACCAGTAATCTAGTTTTCAGGTCTTACAATAGTGATTTGAAATAACATTTTGGGCTTAAACACATAATTGGGAATATACTTATGCTGTAGTTCATTTCCTCTTTTAAACGAATCGACCAAATTATTTTGGTACTAGCTGCGTCGCATGATCTTTCTCGAAAATAAAGTTGTGTCAAGTGACGCATTCTCAACAGTCAGGTTTTAAAAAAGGGGTAAAATTTCCCATTGACATCTCTGGATTTTTTTTAATTGATTTAAAAAAAAACAAATACTATTAATAAAAGTAAGACATCTCATTTCACGGGTTTTTCTGGTGAAAACCCCTATGTGAATTTCTGAGCATCAAAGGACCTCTGTTCCAAATTCTGGAAAGCTTCGACGTAAACTGGATTTGCGCAGAACATACAAAGTCACGCACACATTTTATTTTTATTGAAGCTGTCCCGTTCTTACTCCGCAGGCCAGGCTCTAGGGGTAGGCGACCATAGGCGGCCGTCTAAAGCAGCCGATTTTAGGGGCGGTGAATTTTGAAATTGAAACTTTGTTTTTAGTTTTTAACTAGCTGCTTTGCCCGGTCTATTTTGAAAATGAAAATTGTGTCAAGTGACGTATATTCAACAATCAGGCATAAATAAAATCAAAAAATCATCATGCAAAATTTCCCCTCCAAACAATGACGACAGATATTAAAATACTTTTAAGAAATTAAAATAAAATGAAAAGATGGATTTAAAAAGTGTAACCATAGAAACACAAAATAAAATAAGTTTCAGAATTGAAAATGAGAAAGATGCAAATAATGGATTCAAAAAGCTTTACCGTGGAAACGCAAAATAAAATGGTTAAAAACTTGAATAGAGAACAGATTTTTTGAACTTCATTTCATTCGCTTGTAACTTTTTTTCTAATGGAGGTAGAGAATTAAACTTCCGACCATAGGTCGAGTTAGATCTGGAGTAAAAAAGGTAGCTCTTTTCAATGGTGTCAAAAAGAAAACTGTAAGACAATTCCTTCACTTTGTATTGATAAATTTAATGAAGAAAGAAGTGCCTAAATTTCAGCTAAGCCTAAACAAATTCGAGCTAAAAACGTAAATAACTCCCGCCGCAATTAAGTTAGAGCGTTGGAACAAATTGCGTAGAACGCGGAAAATTTTTCCCTTTCCAACGATACATAATATTATTAACTGCGAGTACTTTTTCACTCCTATATTCGGGAATTTATGTGAAAATTGGGCATAAATTGGAATAAAAAAAGGACTTTTCATCGAATTGTTTTCGAACTGATCTGCAAACCTTCTCAGGACTTAAAAGAACAAATTGTGAAAATTTCAGCGAAATCGGCCGGGTAGTTCTCGAGTTTTGCGAGTTCAAACAAACAGACGCTTTTTGGACACTTCGTTTTATACTATGTAGAGATATCTGTTTAAGTGCCATAAGCTACGCAGCTTTAATGTTAAAAAAAATAATAATTTAGAGGTTGTACCAGTGTTTGAATATGCAAAATATAGTTCGGAATTCAACTTGAAATTCAGTTTAATTTGAGGGGCGGCAAATTATGCGATTTAAGTCTTTGGAAAATATTAATTCATATTTCAGTGCCATAAGATGCGCTACTTTAATGTTAAAAAAAGAGTTTAAAGTGTTTATCAGTGTTTGGATAGGCAAAAACCAGTTTGAAGTTTAACTAGAAAGTCACTTTAATTTCAAGGGCGGAAAATTACTTTATTTACCTACTAGCGGCTTTGCACGGTCTATCTTGAAAATAAAGGTTATGAAAAGTGACGCATGTTCAACAACTGGGCTCAAATAATAAAAGAAAAAATGTTGGGTAAAATTTCCCGTCAAAAAATGATTCTTAAATTTTGTTAGCAGTTATTCTTTAAGTCCTGAATCAATTAAACGCAACCCTCCATTTATGCAACTAAATCCTTGTCGATCTTATGCTGGCAGTACAAAAAAAACCCAAATATATGCAAAAGCGGAAATTTTTACCTCAAAGCAAAAGCAAGAATTTTTTTTGTTCACAGTCGAGATAAAAATGGCAACAGATCCAAAATGATTTTATTCACGTTAATTTAAACAGAGTTCCTCGGCAAGCGATACATTTCTCACTTGATATGGATCTTCCATTAGGCTTAAAAATGCTTTTAAAACTGTTTCTGCACCAAAACGGGGAGTTATTTCATCCCGAGACGAATGTTTCCGATTTTCTTACAATATTGAGCTCAAAAGAATTTTTTTTCTTCCTAATAGCAATCGTTACCTTTCCTGATATTAACAAATAAAAAAGCTTAGTCAGGGTCTCTCTCTAGAAGATGTCTGGATCTCTGACACGTAACGTCGATTTTCATGAAATTTTGCACAAAATTTGTTTGTCGTTCACCTCGAAGCGAAAAATCGATTTATTTCTTTTTCTATTCCAATTTAAAGAGCATTTTACCAAGCAAAGATTATTTTTAACAGTAAAATTTCGAATTCAATTGAACGAAATGTGTCAGATATTTCTGTCGCATGCGATATTTTTGATTAAAAAAAATTAAACGAGAAATCGCGACACGTTTCATTGAGGTCTCTTAATGAAGATGATGAAGAAGTTGACACTGAACAGGATAGTGATCATCAGTCATGCTCAGAAGATTTAGATTCATCTATCATAACACTTTCTAAAACCTTACTTCGTAAAACAGAATTTATAATTCAGTGTTGAAAACACATTTTTTTTTCTCTATTTTGCAGACTCAGTTTACTGAAATAACCCACTCCGGACCTACGGAGCCCCCCCTGCGAGCTTTCGTGTGACGAAAAGTACTACAAGTTCTGCCGGGTTAAACTTCCGATGTTAAGTGGGTAGTAACCAAAATTTAGCTGTTTACTAGCGCAGTCTGAGTTTACCTGTTGGGGGATTTGTTTCATAAGTTCTTAAAAGTTCTCTTTTCAAATTTCCCCATTAGGATAGACATAACTTGTAAGTCGAAGGGTTCAGGAGGGGGGGGGGATGACTCCCAAGACTCCTGCATCTCCAAGTAGTGTAATAATGCAGGGATCAAAATCGTCCAATGTTTCCTATAAATCCTATATCTATATATGTAAAAATGAATGTTTGTCTGTATGTCATCCATGAACTCAAAAACTACCCGGCAGATTTGGCTGAAACTTTCACCGTTTGTTATTTTTGGTACTGGGAATGTTTATAGACCAGTTCGAAAAAAATCCGATCGATAGTTCCTTTTTTATTCCAATTTAAGTCACAATCCATTGGATAAATACGAATAAAACGCAGAAATTAATTCGCGTGAAAGATCTCATTGATAAGAAGGTAGCTGTTGCCATTTTTCTTGAGTTTGAACAAATAAATCCTTTCTTTATTGTTTTATGGCTTTTCATGCAACTGGGGGATTTAAAACTTTTTCTATTTGATGTTTTTAGCGATGGATTGATCTTGCAAACTGCGTGAGTATAAAACTTGAGTATAGTCACGGCTTCACTTGATACCTGGACCGATTATTATGAAAATTGCTATATATATGTATTTTACGACGGGGAAGGTGCATAATATGCTCATTGAAGCCACTCACCACCAGGTGGCACTGCAGAGTAGAAACTTCTGCCCCGTTCAACCGATTGTCATGAAAATCAGTATAATGATGTATTTTTTTTTGTTGGCGTAGCAACGCGCGTCGGGTACAGCTAGTTTTCAAAAAAAATCCCATATTTTCGGTAGCACATACGATTTTTTTCTTTATTTCTCTGCATCCTTGGTTTGCTTATGTATTATTAGATGGCTTTTGCGGTTGAATTATCCTTCGTTAGTTACCAGAACACAAAACTTTTAAAAGAACAGCAGTATTGGTATTGGCTGGATAGTCATTTTTTACTCTTATCTCTTCCGCTGAATTTCACTAAAATATTTGCTTTGTGGTTTTCCACAAAATATGTTACGCTTAGAGGGGGAGTGGCAGTTAATGACAGCAGGTAAGGGGGCAGCTAAGTTTTGTGGTATCACACATTTTGGTTAACACTCTCAGGTCTGAGCTATTTCGACCGCGTATCTCCCTCCAGACTGGGGTTTTTTAGCACTTTGCATGATTTTTTAAAAAACACTTGAAAGATGTGTATTTTGGTAATTTTCTTTTATTACATTATTTTGAGATGTTTTCTTTTGTAATGAAGGATCTATTTGAATGAAATAAAAATCAATTTTTTGTAAGAAATTAGCAAAAAAAGCATGTTTGAAACTAAAAAAAAAGTTCCGCATAGGAAAACATCATTTTTAACCAACAAAAAACCATTTTAAGTTAACATAGACTGAATTAAAAATGTACCTAAATCTTGAACAAATATCTGAAAATAGGTTTAATTTGCAAATAAACAGTTTTGATAAAATTTGCTGTAGTATGGTACATTTCAAAGAACAAATTCGAATTTAAACCCCAATTTCATCACGTTTCATGTAGTTATTTCTGCCTGTTAGTACCATCTATAATTTTTTCGGAAAGTAAAAAGTTCATAGATAATATATAAAAAGGCTAGAAACGTCCATAACTCGTACTTTTATAGCTAAGAGTAAATATTGGGCCGCGAGAGAATCTCGGGCTTAGTTAACTTCACCAAAAACGGAAACCCGAGTGAGGCTCGGGCATAGACCTCAAAGTGTTAAAATAAAAACCCATTTTATTCCTATATGCTAATGAAATACGGTGACATATGACAAAGTAAGGTAAAGTATAACAAAGTGTGGCAAAGTTCAAATATACGAGGCCCGTTTAGGCAATACGAGGGTTTGCTTTTAGTATGAGGATAAATTTACTATGTTTAAAAAGCTTCCTGGTTTCTTGCATACAATAGAGTTGCTTACATTTATTCTTGTTTTCAGAAGTTTAAACGAAGGGACGAAGGGTTAGGCAGTCATTGGTTGGTTTTCCTTTTATGCTGTAGTTACGAAGTTAAATTCAATGGGC
The DNA here is from genome assembly GCF_026930045.1 of Uloborus diversus. Lineage (NCBI taxonomy): Eukaryota > Metazoa > Arthropoda > Arachnida > Araneae > Uloboridae > Uloborus > Uloborus diversus. Next base: position 1,822,297 of record NW_026557987.1, on the reverse strand, counting down.
AAACTTCACGATGGCAAGGAGGGATTTCTGATAACACCCGTTTACATGACAACCTGCAGTTCACCAATTCCTCCTTCAACACTCTTTCCCTGCCCACTTTAAAAACATGTGTTATGTTTCAAATTAAAAAAAAACAAAGTCTTGTTCTTTGGTTTTTATCTCAAGGGTGTGGTTTTTGATTCCCACCAGGAAGGAATTCATGGTACCGATGGGCCCATTAAAATTTTCGGGCGGATTATTTTTAGGGGTATTTTCCCTTTTCCCAGAGAAATTTTTTTAGGGGGGGGTTTCTTGGTGTGGGAGTAGGGGTGTGTTATGCTCCTGGGGATGAAGACCCCTATTTAATTTAGAATGCTCTTAAAAAAAAAATAGAATGAATTTGCCTTTTTCTACTGTCATTCATCTTCATTCCTTCAGAAACTTAATATTAAGGAAAAATTGAATTTTAAATAATAGTAAAAACGGCAACAAAATCGCGTGTTAATCACTCAAGAAACTACAAACGAATGAACTTCCAGAGGCCACTGAAAATCTTCGTCAAACTCCAATCTTGTTGCAACTTTTCTTCAATCGACGCGACGTCTGCTTTTTATCTTTGCACTTATTATTTTCAAATAATTTCCAACCACGATGGAAAAATATTTTACTTTATAAGATGTGTGAAAATAACTATCCCATAAAATAATAAGAAAATGATTTCGACATGAAAAATGAAACACCGATTTTTTTTTCAAGAATAAGGATGAATCAATCATTTTCAAATGAAAAAGGACAGACTTCAAAAAACAAAAAGGAACTAAAAAGTAAAAAATAACGAGTCATACTTATATACGCTTTCCTACCCAAACGTATGAATCAAATTTCATTTTACAATTCCACTACAAAAATCAACTAAACTGAACAACACCCAATCTCTACATAGTATAAAATGAAGTCTCCAAAAAGAGTCTGTTTGTTTGAACTCGCAAAACTCGAGAACTACCCGGACGATTTTGCTGAAATTTTCACAGTTTGTTCCTTTAAGTCCTGAGAAGGTTTGCAGACCAGTTCGAAAACAATTCGATGAATAGTTCTTTTTTTACTCCAATTTAGGTCCAATTTTCACATAAATTCCCGAATATGGGGGGGGGGGAATTACTCGCAGTTAGTAATATTATATATCGTTGGAAAGGGAAGAAATTCCCGCGTTCCACGCAATTTGTTTTCAATGCTCTAACTTGGTTACGGCGGAAGTTATTTGCGTTTTTAGCTCGAATTTATTTAGGCTTAGCTGAAATTTAGGCACTACTTTCTTCATTAAATAAATCAATAAAAAGTGAAGGAATTGTCCCACAGTTGTCTCTTTTTCCAATGGCGTTAAAAAGAATTTTTTTACTCCAGATCTAACTCGACTTTGGTCGAAAAAATAAGCTTTTATCTTGAAAGGAAAAAAAGTTACAAGCCTTTTAAAATCAAGTTTAAGAAATCTCGATTCCATTCAAATTGTGAACCATTTTCTTTCGCCTTTTAATTCCTTAAACTTATTTTATTTTGTGTTTCCATGGTTACGCATTTTAAATCCATCTTTCTGGATTTAATTTCTTAAAAGTATTTTTACTTTCTTCTATATCTAATATATAGAAGAAAGTATTGGATTCGTGCAAATTTTCGAATTTCGAATTTTGACGGATTCGAACGTTTTGAGGTGTGCTGAGTTCATTTCGACTATTTTTAAAAAATGTCTGTCTGTCTGTGTGTGTGTGTGTATGTGTGTGTATGTATGTGTGTGTATGTATGTGTGTCACGTCTGTGTGTGACCAGTTTTTTGTGGCCGCTCTACAGCAAAAACTACCGCATGAAATCGAACGAAATTTGGTACATATATGTGCCCGTATGTGAACTTGTGCCCATTGGTTTTTGGCGCGAATTCCTCGAAGGGGGGTGAAGCAATGGGACGTTTTTTGAGTTACGCGTGCTTGCTATTCCTCAGGAAGTAACTGCGGAATCAAACAAAATTTGGTCCATATGTTTCCATTAACAGGAACAGGTGCTGATTCAATTTTGGTGTCAATAACTCAAACGGGGGTTGAGCTATAGAACGTTTTTTTGTCGTCAATTGTGACTGCTGTATCTCAAGAAATAATGAACGGAATGAAAGAAAAATTTATCGGCAAGTAGCCTTTAGTGGGTATAAGAGCTGATTTTATTTTGGTGTCAACAGCTAAAAAGGGGGGTAGCGCAATCGCCCGTTCTTTTTTTCCATTGTGAGTACCCTATCTCAAGAAGTAATGCTACGTTCTGGTTGAAATTTGGAATATATGTGAATCCATACGTAAACAGGCTTTGGTTCAATTTTGACGCCAATCGCTCCAAGAGGTGTTGATTTTTTTTTTTTTTTTTTTTTTTTTTTTGCGAACAAAAATAGCTTTATTCAGTAAATTACCGCCCAATAGCCAGGGCTAAAGCAGAATTACATGAAATACAACCGCCAGCTCAGTCATTTCCAGCCGAGGACTGCAGTTTCGTGCTTATTAGCACTCATCAGCCCGGCATAGGAAAGTGACTGAGCTGGAGATGGAAAACCTCTTAAGGAAGCCAAGAGTGCACAACAAACTGGTAGCTAATATAGAATTAGCGCAGACCAGACGAGTGACCGAAGCAATGGTTCGGTTCATTAGCCCTGGCTATTGGGCGGTAATTTACTGAATATACCATGCCTTTGCTTTCAATCCTCGAGTTGAACCGAACCATTGCTTCGGTCACTCGTCTGGTCTGCGCTAATTCTATATTAGCTACCAGTTTGTTGTGCACTCTTGGCTTCCTTAAGAGGTTTTCCATCTCCAGCTCAGTCACTTTCCTATGCCGGGCTGATGAGTGCTAATAAGCACGAAACTGCAGTCCTCGGCTGGAAATGACTGAGCTGGCGGTGTATTTCATGTAAAAATAGCTTTATTAATGCAACAATAAGAAAGATAAATCGTAATAGATTATCGTCTGCGTATTTCTCGTGATTTTAATTGTATGGAAATGATCGGAAATATTATTCTATTCTATTCTAGAGTCACAACTGACTTCAACTGTATTTATGTCGAGGACTGCATACTAAGTGCCTTGCCTCCATTCTTTTTATATACCGATAGATGGCAGCACCATCACCGGATCGAACAGTTAATGAGAATTTAGAACTAGTTCAAGAGCTAATAGCTACCTGGTGCTAGCACCCCCAGAGGTATCGTTTCACTTGGAGGACATTGAGACCACTACCCTATTTAACGTCGCCCAGTCCCCTTTAATGACGACGGTGGGTCTTCGACCAGCGAGGATCGAACCCGAGTCCCTCCGGCCCCGAGTCCAATGCCTTACCGATCAGGCTACCACGGCCCTAGGAAATATTATCTCAATGACTTAAAATTTTTAACTGTTGCCATTTTATGTTTGTTAACAAATAAAATATTTGTATTTAACTCAAGCAAGGCTTTTAAAATAACTTTCAATTTTCGCTCTTTGCTTTGGTTTTGCAATAATTCAGACATTGGAATGGTCGTCAAGTTTTTGCATGTGTAATTTTGTTTTTGTTGGGAATATTGCTTCCTCGTCAAGCATGGGGAAGGATCAGAAAAAAAAGAAAAATATAGAAGAAAGTTTCGTGATGGCCGCAACATGGTAGTTTTTATTTATTCTTTGCGCCTGTTGTTGAATATACATCACTTGACACTTTTTTTTTCAAGGTGGACCGGGCAAAGCCGGGCAACGCAACTAGTTATAATATAAACACTGATTTAAATTATTATAGTATAATTATTTTAATACCTAACTAATTATATGAGATCTCTTAATTTTGAATAATCTATTGAAGTCGGGGCCTCCTATAAGCTATTACCTAACGTAACTGACAACCCACCTGAGTTGAACACAAATTTAACTAAACGCGAAATTAGCCTTACGTTAGGATATATTAGCTAAAAATATTAGCTAAAGCAGGGGTGCCGTCGGCGGAAGGGGAGGGCTCATAATGGAAACTACACTAGCGAACATTTCAAAAAGAAGGCATTTAAAAAGAATTTCAGTCTCAATTTAAGGGGGAACATTTTCGGGGGGATGAGGGGGTTCTAAAATTGTGAGAGGGGATGCTATCACCCTTAGAATGAGCTTTCCTAACTAAAGTTTTTGCATAGAACAGCCTGTGATCATTTTGTTATTGAAATGGTGGAGGGGGGGGGGGCGGTAACTTGCGTCATTACTCTTAGGAAACGTCCATAGATTAACTATCAGCGTAATTGTTTCTGTTATGTAGAAAATCAATCTGCCATCTTAGAATGAAATTGCTGAAATATATACTAACCAAGTATTTTACTAAAACGGGACGGGGGGGAGGGGCTAAGGCTCTGTTTATACGGGCAAACTCGAAGTGCGCACCGAGCAACCTTAAAACAGGGTTGGCAAAAGAGAAAAGTTATCGCCAAGCATGAACTGCGCTCTTTCCTCCCCCCGAATGTCGAGCGATCTCGATTTCACCGGGGTTGACATATCTCTCGCTTTATCAGTAAAAGTTTTGTTGGCGAAAAGAAATGAAACATAAGTGGAATTTATTTTTAGCTCGTTATCTTGCAATATATGCACATAGGATATCGTCTTAATTTTGAAAAAAATAAACAAATAAATAAAATACATGCATGTATATTGTTTCTGTAAAAAATAATTAATTGACTTTTATTGTTCTTTTTCCCCATATTCTTGATTTTGTTCATTTATTTTGATTTTTGGAAAAATTTAGGAATTTGAAACACTGATGCGTTTTCTTTAACAAATTGTATCTCAAGATCAAATTATGTATGGGGGGGGGGGGTCTGTTCCCTGGACCCTCGAATACCCAGGGCACAAAAGTGACACATTTTGAAAATTAAAAAAAAAGTATTCTAATCATTCATTAAAATCTAAATTTAATGCTATTTTTTGCCACAAAATTCGCAGTGTCTGGTGACGTATAAACGGTATCAGCAATGACACTCTATTAAAATTTCGTAGTCTAGGAAAAGACTGTTTGTACTTTAACTATACACCATTAATTTAGACTAAAAAAAAAACCAGTAAATGCGCATATTTCAGTATTTGCGATAAATCAGTTAAAAGTAGCATTACGTACAACCTTGTTTTTCTCCTAAGCTGATCCCCCACCCCCCTGTCAATTTTGTTTTCGGAAAGCGATATAAGTTAAAAGTATGAATGTTTGTGTGCATAACATATAACATTTTTTTCCCCTTGATCTTCACAATATTGAAGGAACATGGGGTTACTAATCCAGTTCTGAATGATAGAGCAAGGGACAAGCAAGTTGAACTAGAAACAATTATGATGGACCAGGTGGTGCATCTAATTCCCCCAATTCTTGTATGTACATTCATTCTTTAAAAGATTTTTCGAGTAGGAAAAAGGTTTGTGCTCGAAAACTATACGTTGCTTCCCGGAAATATTTTTACAAAGAGCTTCATGCATTTTCATCTGTCTTTTAGAAACATTCCAGCTTAATCTCTAAGTAATACTATTGAATAAAGCTATCTCCCCCTTGGTGGTATTGATAAGGCCCCCATGCCCCCACTTACAAAAGAAACACTCTTTCACAAGTCTTAAGAATATTTTTGAATGACATTTAAGAAGATAAGGTTAGTCTGTTAACAACTGAAAATGTGAAAGCATAGGTGACTTTTCTGACCTTTAAATATTTAGAGGTCACAGGTACGATCACTAGTACACTAAAACCACGGCAAATATCATTATCAGTGTCAAGAAAAACAGATGTATTTTTTTTTATTGTTTTATTTATTTTTTTGTTTAATTTGAGCTTAAAACCTTTCTACCCCCCCCCCCCTTCAGCTTCAGCTGTCCTGAAGACACAACAGCGCCCGAGCGAAAATTACATGCCATCCGCTACCAAAAAAAAAAAATGCTTTATGCAAAATATTTAGACAATATATAATTAACCATTGAGTGCTGTTCAACTTAGTTTTTAGCCTACTTTCCCAGTAAAAGTTGAAAAGAAGAAAAAAGACATGAAAGAAGACTGGCTTATTTGCATCTGAAAAATATTGCGAAAAACCAAAAAAAAATTCAAAAATAAATAAGATAATTAAATAAATATTAAAAAATTAAAAATTGAAAAGTAGGGTACTGAGATGGGGGAAATATCTGTCAGTCTGTCCGCCCCCCCCCCCTAATAACTTTTGAAGAAATCTGTCTCCCCTAATAACTTTTGAGGGAGTAGTCCGATTCAAACAAGCAGATCTCGGCGAGGACACCTCTTTCCTATGTTTCATTTTGTGATTTGAAGTTTTTCGTTCAATTTTAAACAGTTCAAAAAAAATTAACATTAGCGCCTACGGGGAATTTCAAAGCAAATATAAATTCCGAACTTAGAGGCAAATTTGCTTCAAACAAACTTCGCAGGAAAAAGTTTTTGAGGAGCATGTATATAAAATATCTTTTTGATTTGAACAATTTTCCTTTCAATTTTGAACAGTTCAAATCCTTTTTCATTAGCGCCTACGGCGAAACTAAAAGTTAATATAAATTCCAAACTTAATTGCGGATTTGCTTCAAACAAATTTTGTTGGAAATAGATCTTGATGAACTACTCCCGACTCCGACTCCTAGAATTTTAGGGAAGTCGACTCCGAATCCGACTCCTACACTCGAAAATTAGTCGAGCTCTCACTCCACGACTCCAACTCCGTGACTTTGGCAAAAATTTCTATACTGAGGGAAAATGACTGACTCCTAATTTCGAAAATTTAAAGTCTTCCTCATCGCCTCTTACTCCTTTATCAAAATAAAAAAAAAAAAAAAAAAGGTCAGACTCCACAAACAATGGCAGAGTTGCGGACTTTAAGGGAAAATGACCGATTCCGAGTCTTTGAATTGAAAACCTTCGACTGCCGAATCTGACTCTTTTACCCCAAAATGAGAATGACTCCGACTCCGCAGCCATGGTTTTTACTTTGAAATAATTATTATCGGTATGATTTGTTTTCATTTTCACGCGAAAGTTAAAAAGTGCTTAGTGGAGAAATTCGGAGTCCTTTATGTTTCTACATAAAAACATGCACAGACGATTTATTTATTTATTTATTGATTTATTTTTTTGATAATGAAAATTATTTCTTTAAGCTGTCATTTTGTTGTTTTTATTTATTTATTTATTTTAAAAGTACATTTACTCATTTGTTTAAAAAAAATTTTTGGTAACAGGGGAAAAAACAAACGATTTTTCTTTTTTTTTTGTTTGACATAATATATTTATTTTAATGTCGGCGTAATAATGCCGTTTTTATGTATTTATATGCGTTAACGACAAAAAGAGTAAAAATGTGCGATTGCATATGCATTAACATATTATCCGTATTTCTAGTTTCGAATTATGACGAAGTAAAAAAAAAAAAAAGAATATTACAGATGTAGGTTTATGTGTCTAATCTTTTATTGTAGTTAAAAATAATGTGTGATTAATTAATATTTACTCATACAAATAGGGAAAATTTCCAAGTACACCATTGTGTTACTTATTTGCCGTTGCTCACGGAAATGGCAATTTTGCATATAATACGTGCATTTTTCTTCGGAGCATTGTCGTATATTGTAATAATTAGTACCAGATTTTGCTTACTATCAGTACATAATTGGTATCTTAAGTTTAGTTTACAATAATTTGTAAGAGAATGACGAGTACCAGTTATTGTAGTCATTGTCAGGTAAATAATGTTTTGAATATTTGTTTTTCAATCTTTAACGATGTATGTTTATAGAAGAAGACTTTCTCTGTTTTAGAAAATGTCGTACGCAATAGTTATTAATAATAATCCTGACACATATATTCTTTTAGCTTCTATTATCATAAAATTGTTGAAACGAACATTTGTTACATTTTCTTAATCAAAAATGATATGCATGCTTTGTAGTGTCATATCAGTTTTATCTTCCTTTATTTTTTATCTTAATTTACAATTTTATTGATCGTTCTCCGGAAAACAAGAACACCATTAGAATCATTCGTTTTTTCAGCAATTCTAGAATATAAGTGTAGGCATCAATTTAATTTTAAATTTATGACTTTTATCCTTGGAAGTAAAACAAATAAGAAAAACGTAATACACTCCTACGAGATTTTGTCTTTAAAATAGCTCTTTTTTTCGAATTGTCTCGCCAAAGTATTTAAATTTAAAAGTAATTTATAAATAAACATAAACAAACATTCTTTTATACTTTAAAGTAGCAAAATCAATTAAACGAGTTTTAAAAATATTGTATTTTGGCTGAACTAATTCTCAATCATATATTGGCAATTTTTTTCTTTGTCCAAGTCATTCTGTTAAGAAATCCTCGCCAAAAAGGGAAAGGGTTACAAAAACGTTCCATGCAGATTTAAGCTCCGACGGGGGGAAACCAATTTTCTGCTTCGCTGATCTTGGTTAGGGAAGAGCTTCCTCCCCACTTTCTCCCCCACTGGTGCGCATCTCAGGTGAGCCCATGTTAATAATGC